>NC_034199.2:31189450-31401950 GCF_002021735.2 Oncorhynchus kisutch | reverse complement strand
GTCCCCTGGAGGTTTTTGTCTAGTTGAGGTGAAAATATACAACTAATGTACCTTTTTGTAGAACAACACTGTACCGTAACAGTACTCTTATTTTTGAGTGTGAGGATATACACTTAGTATAGTTTATTAGGTACACCACCCACTTCACAAAAATTATTCACATGGCCATGGCTTGCTAAATTAGAGCATGCAGACAGGCGTCAAGGCATTCAGTTACTGTTCAATTGAACGTTACAATGGGCAAAATGAATTACCTAAGTGACTTTGAGCATGGTATGATCGTCAGTGCCTGGCGCACCGGTTCCTGTAGCTCAGGAACTTCCAGCCTCCTGTGCTTTTCACGCACGACGTTGTCTAGGGTTTACCAGGAATGGTGTGACAAAGAAAAACATACAGTCAGCGGCAGTCCTGTGGGGGAAAACAGTTAGTTGATGAGAGAGGTCGAAGGAGAATGGCAAGAATCGTGCAAGCTAACAGGCGGGCCACAAACAGGGAAATGACAGCGCAGTACACGAGTGGTGTGCAGAACGGCATCTCGGAACTCATAACTCATCGGCCCTTGTCAAGGATGGGCTATTGCAGCAGATGACCACACAGGGTTCCATTCCTAACAGCTAAAAACAAGAAGAAGCTGCTCCAGTTGGGACGCGATCACCAACACTGGACAATTGAGGAGTGTAAAAACATTGCCTGGTCCAATTAATCCCGGTTCCTGTTGTGTCATGCTGATGGCAGAGTTGGGATTTGGCATAATCAGCATGAGTTCATGGCCCCATCCTGCCTGGTGTCAACGGTACAGGCTGGTGGCGATGGTGTGGGGAAAGTTTTCCTGGCACACGCTACAGGGGGGCCCAACCCAGTACTAGATGGGTGTACCTAATAAACTGGTAACAAATAACCATCTGGCGGCACTGCTGAGACGTTAATGCACACTTAGGGATAGATTCTAGCAGACACCTGCATAGTGGTTGTTTTGGCGGTGTCAGAGGTGGAACTGAGTTAGAGCTGTAAAATCCACAAGCATCTCCTGCCGTTATTCCTGAAGTGGAAATTGCCATTGGCTGCACGGAGCTGCATTAAGAGGAATCGCATGCAGCCTAGTTTACAAGTTGGAACACTGGAATGTGATATGTAATCTACACCTCGATAAGACTGACAGAAATCCTCATTATTTTCTTTCGTGATTTTCTATTTGAATGGCATTATTTCTATCTAATCTACACTTTCTCATTCTGAACTTCTAATGTGAGCTGGACGGGTGTGGCTTAGTGACAATGACCACACAAGCAGTTCTAATTCAGTTACACCTCCAACACTGCCAAAACACCTGCTCTTCTGGTGTCCGCTATCTCGTGTTTACGCTTGATCTGATTAATGTCAAGTGTCCCTGAGCACTGCTACTGTTTAGTTGGTGATGTCAGATAATCGTACAATTATAGACTTGATTCTGGGCAACTTTTAGCAAAGTGCAGAAATGTATTCTTACCAATAAGTCTGTGGCTGATCTCTGTCATGCACATCTAAAGTATCATATAAGCTTAAATGCAATTGTGAATGAGGCTAATTTGCAGGAAGGGCCAAAAAGTGCATTGCCATTGACAGTAAATATATAGCAAAACACTAATATAGTATACTATTACTGTAGAAATGTATGTATAATAACTCAAATTGACCACAAAGTTAACAGCAATGGCTGGCTAACAGTGTAGTTTAATGTTATCACATGTTGAACAACATGATTTCGCGTATGGAAAATCACATCAATCATATGATAAAACATGTTTTTAGAAGACTTCATATGTGACATTTCACACATGAAAACATGTGATTTTGAAACACTTCACATGTGATTATGTTTTCAAATGTGCTATTCCATGTGTTATCGCTGTTCAGCTAAAATATGACACCACTGGGGATTTGAACTCACCACCTGTAGATTTTAAGTAACTTTCAAATCTTCTGCACCACAACACCTGGAGCATTTACCTAAACATTCATTATCTATAATACATCTCTGCACTTAGCAAAAGTACCATCTGCACTGCTATTTCAGTTATTCTGACTATTCTCTCATCATTGATTGATATTTACTTACTTCAGCAATTTGAGGGTTTTCTGTGACGTTGTCTAATGTTGGTGGGCATATAATTTTACTTTTATGTTACACCTAAATCACTAAGATAAATATAATTGTTTTTATTTTTTAACAAGGCAGAGATTTACAGTACTTTGAAGTTCAACGTGTAGGAATTCAGATTAACTGATTTACTCACACAGACATTGTGGCATGGCGGAAAGTTTGGATTGCTGTGAACCAAGAGGTTGTAATTTTAAATTCCCAGGTAAAAAAAATAATAATTACTGCATAAATAAACATACACAACGTAGTTGTTGGTCAAATATCTAAATTGAGAACACTGTGTGTATCATGTTGACTGCATTTTGTTTGCAAGGCATCACATGTGAGATCTCATCTGAAAATTTGAATCCACATCTGGAAGGTTATTGTGATCACATGGGAAAGAACACGTGGTTTCATATTTGTATTTGTACTTATTATGGATCCCCATTAGGTGCTGCCAAGGCAGCAGCTACTCTTCCAGCAGTTCAGCAACATAACACAGTTACATACAGTTTAAAATACATGACATTACATTTCATAGCACATTACCCAACACATTCAGTGTGCTCCCTCAGGCCACCACTCCACCGACACACATTTACAATACAAGATCCATGTGCACGTGTGTGTAGAGTTTGTGTTTTATCATGTGAATGTGTGTCTGTGCTAGTGTGTGTCTCTTCACAGTCCCCACTGTTACATCAGGGGTATTTTTATCTGTTTTTTAAATCGGATTCTACTGCTTGCACATGTGAAGTATTTCAAAACACATGGTTTCCCAATGTGCAATATGTGGAAATGTCACACGTCAAATCATGTGATATCATGTGCTTTCCCGTAAGGGGATTCTCATTCTAGTTGGAACACCATCAACCTCTGTGTGTGCTTCTTTTTGGAGATTATAAGGGTTTTTGTCCTCCTCTTCTTTCGAGGAGTAAGATGTCGGACCAATGTGCAGCGTGGTAAGTGTCCATTTTAGTTTATTAAAACTGAACACTAAAGAATACAAAATAACAACGTGACTGATACAACTGAAAACAGTCCTGAAATGTGAACCAAACATCCAACAGGAAACAATCACCCACGAAACACAATAGAAAACAGGCTCCCGAAATATGGTTCTCAATCAGGGACAACGATTGACAGCTGCCTCTGATTGAGAACTATACCAGGCCAAACACAGAAATAGCAAATCATAGAAAAACTAACATAGACAACCCACCCAACTCACGCCCTGACCATACTAAAACAAAGACATAACAAAAGAACTAAGGTCAGAACGTGACAGAGATCTTCTTCTTCACACCAATATACAGCCCAAATAAAGAGGACAGTGCTCTATCCTTGAACCCCCCCTAGTTCCGTCATGTATTTACTCTTAAGGAGTGGCTCTTCATACAAACCCAGGAACAAGGTAGTGCATCGCCTGCCATTGAAGCGGAACCACCCGTCCATGCCCCTCCCTGCCTCTACCCCCTCTCCTCCTGGCCCATTGGAGAGCACCATTATAAGATTTGTAGTGGGTCCTGTGGGACCAGTGCATGCCTTGGCCACAGCTGGGGCCTGTCATGAGCTGCTGCCCTGGGTGCAATTCACAGGCAGCTCATCATGGTTCTCCTGAGAGACACTAGGGCCTCTCACAACCTTGTGCATAGAGCTCGAGGGGTGTGTGTGTGTGTGTGTGTGTGTGTGTGTGTGTGTGTGTGTGTGTGTGTGTGTGTGTGTGTGTGTGTGTGTGTGTGTGTGTGTGTGTGTGTGTGTGTGTGTGTGTGTGTGTCTCGAATAGATACGACAACCATGTGGATGAGCACAGGGGAAGAGTAGAGGAGGAGAGGAACATATTGGGGAATTAGGGATAGTTCATATTTTCTTGGCTTTATCCACACAAACATTGGGATTGCATGGCTTCCTTTTGATGAGAGAAACTGATTTTTCTGATGAGGGGTTGTCAAATTCAAAGCAAACAGAGGGATAACAGTAGATATGAAGAGCTTCTTTCCAAAACACTATATATCCATTGTCACGTTCTGACCTTAGTTCTTTTGTTATGTCTTTGTTTTAGTATGGTCAGGGCGTAAGTTGGGTGGGTTGTCTATGTTAGTTTGTCTATGATTTTCTATTTCTGTGTTTGGCCTGGTATGGTTCTCAATCAGAGGCAGCTGTCAATCGTTGTCCCTGATTGAGAACCATATTTAGGTAGCCTGTTTTCCATTGTGTTTTGTGGGTGGTTGTTTCCTGTTTAGTGTTTTTGTTTCACCTTTCAGGACTGTTTGTTTGTCGTGGTTGTTGTTTTGTCTAGTGTTGCATATTTCATTAAATAATTTGAACACTTCCCACACTGCACCTTGGTCCTCCTCTCCTTCCCCAGATGACAAGCGTTACATCCATTTTCAGAAAAGATGGTAAATTAGCTTAATATTTTACACACACACATGAATGTACCCATAAGCAATCATTTCTGGTTAAAAACACAAATTTGATTTTGGGGGGGGATATAACGTTTTGGAAATCAACTCTTCATATGTTTTAAATCAATAGAGTGTTTCACACAGGGTGGTCAAAGCATTCCCTTGATCATGGTTTCTTTCCCCGTTACGTTTTTGTTGTTGTGTGTTGTTTGTTTCAAAACGCATATAATCATGTTGGGCTGTTTTTTATTATTATTACAGTATTTCCAACAGGACACTTCATAATATTTTGCCTGTAAGTATGATACTATCATGCTAACAGTTTACAGTGGTACACCAAGGCTGGTGTAATGAGTGGTACCTTTTCCCAATGGTATCTAATACAAGGCATGCCACGTGTTACACTCGGTGTGGAATTAGTTTTTGTAGTTTTGAAGTAACACACTTAATATTTCCCCTTGCTAATGGTTTACAGTGGCATACAAGGTCTGAGCATAATGGTTTACAGTGGCATACAAGGTCTGAGTATAATGGTTTACAGTGGCATACAAGGTCTGAGCATAATGGTTTACATTGGCATACAAGGTCTGAGCATAATGGTTTACAGTGGCATACAAGGTCTGAGTATAATGGTTTACAGTGGCTCTGGGATACTGGCTACATAATGAGTTCACCTACCTATTGAGACCATGCCATGGAGAGACTGGGTGGGCATTCCCCAGCCACCACGTAATGCCAACACAGGCACTCTCATGACCGAAGTCATTACAAACTACTGTAAGAGAGAGAGAGTGCTTCAGGAGCTCCCTCTAATTTAACTCCTTTAATAAGGGTAGTGATAAAACGTTGGGCCAAAAATGCCTGGGTGGTGGTCGCATGGGTACATACCGTGTAGAGTAGAATAACCACATCCTGCTATGGCATACACAGAGGTAAGAGACTCAACTAATGACCATTCAGCTACTGTAATTATTACCTGTATCATGTTATTTAGGAACTAAACAGAAGAAAATAGATACCAGAAGGGACTACCTGAACTTGACAACAAGAAATGCTCATAATCATTTTCCATTGCATATCCTAATGAACATAGCCCTGGTTTTGTTCCACTTCCCACAGTATCAGGAATGTCACAGTGATCATCAGTGTTGCAGGGAAGATCCTCACTCTTCATTCATGTGCTATAGCGCCATAGGTATAACAGTTTAGTACAGTTTATGTATTCAAATATCTCAGATAACCAGACAAATTAAACATGAATTAAACAATTAAACATCCAGGCTTTAGAAAATAACCTCACATGGTTATACTGTAAAGGGTACATACAGTCATAAACTGTGAATTGTATTTTTTCTTCAAAAAAAAATGGAGGAAAAATGTATGTGACCTTTATGCTTCCTGTGCTTGGTGCTTTAACCAGATCCCTTTAACTCCCTGGCAGTAGCTGAAACACAGGTACACGAGATAAGATAAAGGAGACAGCTGAGGGAGCTGGATATCTAGACACAGACAACATAGACAGTTAGGTTAAATGTTTAAACACAGCCATGTGTGTCATTTGTTTATTAATTCGTAATAGTAAGGACAGATCCTGGAGACGAGGAGCAAGTACAAGGAGTGAACATTTAATGAAACACAGACAGGAACAGAATACGGGCAGTGTCTGGACAGGGGAAAACAAAATGACAATAATGCTGACATGGGGAACAATCTGAGGAGCAGACAGATATAGGAGGGGCAATCAACAGATGTGAAGGGGTCCAGGTGAGTCCAATGAGCGCAGATTTGCGTAATGATGGTGACAGGTGTGCGTAATGAAGGGCAGCCTGGCGCCCTTGAACACCAGAGAGAAGGAGCGGGAGCAGTCGTGACAGTAATCCCTGAATAAGGAAACAGGGATGTAACTCTACAATTGCCAGGATTGTCGTAAATTGCTTTTATGAAATGATCGGGGAAGCCTGGTGGTGTACGGCTAAAACAATGCTCAAATCTAGGCTGTGTTAGATTGTGTGTGTGTGTGTGTGTGTGTGTGTGTGTGTGTGTGTGTGTGTGTGTGTGTGTGTGTGTGTGTGTGTGTGTGTGTGTGTGTGTGTGTGTGTGTGTGTGCGTGTGCGTGTGTGTGTGTGTGTGCAGAAAGGGTTCCTGGATGGTCTTCTCTGGAAAGCCCTGACCATAGGGCGGGCCACACCCACACACACACACACCATACAGCCATGTTAAGGATGTTACAACAGAGATAGCCTTGCGGATGAGGCCCCTGGGAGGGGAGGTCTGACTGCTTGTGTCCCAAATGGCACCCTATTGCCTATTTATTCCACTACTTTTGACCAGATGTCAAATGTAGTGCACATTATAGGGAATAGGGTGCCATTTGGGATGCAGACACTGTCTATCTGCCTGCTGGAAAAGATCATGAATCAGCTTTCCATTTATTCCAGTTTCCTGTCTGTCTGTCTGTCTGTCTGTCTGTCTGTCTAGAGAGAGAGAGAGAGAGAGAGAGAGAGAGAGAGAGAGAGAGAGAGAGAGAGAGAGAGAGAGAGAGAGAGAGAGAGAGAGAGAGAGAGAGAGAGAGAGAGAGAGAGAGAGAGAGAGAGAGAGAGAGAGAGAGAGAGAGAGAGAGAGATAGAGAGAGAGAGAAGAAAAAAAAACAAGAAGGGTTGTTTACAGTGATGGGATGATCTTCACTCGTGTCTTGTAAAATATGGAACCCCCGTCCAACCATTGCATGGACAGTTTGTGCAATTTAGGTCCCTCCCTGTTCCACTCCTATCCCAGTCATATGCTCCATACACAATGCATTAGCACATCCATGGGCTGGCCACACGTGAAGTTTTGTTTGTTCAATGGCCAAGCTAACGATGTCCCTCACTTGTCCCTTGACGTACCCCATGGGTAGTTTCCACAAATCAACTCAATTACTTCTGACTAGAGAAACTATACAGTGGGGTCCATTGTTTGTTCACATGATGACATTTCCTCTACAGAGTTACAGAGGAGACCTGGAGGAGATCCGTATGAAGGTTTTCCCAATATTGAGGACAGCGGGATGTAACAAGGATTTTGTTTTGTTTATGATTTCATTGGTACTCAGGAAACTTCAGAGAATATTAACTAATGGTGATGGGATAAGGGAGGAGAAAGACATGCAAAGTCATCACACACATAAACACATATTAACAGAGAGAGAGAGAGAGATGGGGAGAGGGGGGGAAGTAGTGAGAGGCATAGTCACGGAAAGTAGGGGTGCTGAGAGTGCTGCAGCACCAGTGAATAATCAAAAATATAATTTGTATATACACTACTGTTCAAATGTTTGGGGTCACTTAGAAATGTCCTTGTTTTTTAAAGAAAGCACATTTTTTGTCCATTAAAATAACATCAAATTTGTCTGAAATACAGTGTAGACATTGTTAATGTTGTAAATGACCATTGTAGCTGGAAACGGCTAATTTTTAATGGAATATCTACATAGGCCCATTATCAGCAACCATCACTCTGGTGTTCCAATGGCACGTTGTGTTAGCTAATCTAAATGTATAATTTTAAAAGGCTAATTGATCATTAGAAAACCCTTTTGCAATTGTGTTATCACAGCTGAAAATTGTGGTTCTGATTAAAGAAGCAATAAAACTGGCCTCCTTTTTAGACTAGTTGAGTATCTGGAGCATCAGCATTTGTGGGTTCGATTACAGGCTCAAAATAGTTAGAAACAAATCACTTTCTTCTGAAACTCATCAGTCTATTCTTGTTCTGAGAAATTAAGGCTATTCTATGTGAGAAATTGCCAAGAAACTGAAGATCTGGTATAACGCTGTGTATTACTCCCTTCACAGAACAGTGCAAACTGGCTCTAACCAGAATAGAAAGAGGAGTGGAAGGCCCCGGTGCACAACTGAGCAAGAGGACAAGTACATTAGTGTCTCTGTATGCCTAATGTCCATTGCTCGGGTTTCTTGGCCCAAACAAGTTTCTTCTTATTATTGGTGTCCTTTAGTAATAGTTTCTTTGCAGCAATTCGACCATGAACGCCTGATTCAAGCAGTCTCCTCTGACCAGTTGATGTTGAGATGTGTCTGTTACTTGAACTCTGTGAAGCATTTATTTGGGCTGCAATCTAAGGTGCAGTTAATTGCTGATCTCTGAGGCTGGTAACTCTAATGAACTTATCCTCTGCAGCAGAGGTAACTCTGGGTCTTCCTTTCCTGTGGTGGTCCTTATGAGAGCCAGTTTCATTATAGCGCTTGATGGTTTTTGTGACTGCACTTAAAGAAACTTTCAAAGTTCTTGAAATTTTCCGGATTGACACATCTTCATGTCTTAAAACAAAGATGGACTACCATTCCTCTTTGCTTATTTGAGCTGTTCTTGCCAAAATATGGACTTGGTATTTTACCAAATCGGGCTATCTTCTGTATACCAACCCTACCTTGTCACACTACCTCATGAATCTGAAAGACATTACTTTGTCTCAGTCATGAGACAGCCATGAATGTGAAATGTTAAGTACGTCTTTGAAAAGACAGAGATGTGCTTTATTGCGTTATATGTTATGAATGACAACGTCGATTCACTGTTCTTGGAGGTGTCATATGTGAGGAAAATTTGATTGAAAGCAAACTAGTAGTACAGCGCAGAATTCAAAACAGCTGATGAACTGCCTCTTGAGTCTAAGCCTTTGGTTTAAACTAGTTTAATCATTTGTAGAGTAGCTCTCTATTTGTCCACAGTATGCATTTTTTAACCATTATGAATGGCTAAGGATTCCATATGTTCTTCTGAAATATTAACACAGTACTGTACTTTTGGTAGCTCTTCTTAGGGTGCTGATCTGACACAATCACAATCATGGTCTTGACTCAGACTCTCAGCCCTCACCCCATACTCGGTCTTGGTCTTGACTCAGTCTCGCCCCCACCTCCAGTCTTGGTCTTGACTCGATTTGCTCCAGTCTTAACTCGGTCTCGCTTTAGGTGGTCTGAACACAACACTGGGTGGAACATGAAGTCTCCAGCACAAGCATACTGGGTTTTATTTAGTCACTAATGTCTGTCCCTGCGCGGCCATCGACCTCTGAGGCTTTGGCAATAGGACATGAATCAAGTTCCATTACACTTAGACCTGCTACCTCCTTCCTTCTTTTCCTCTCTCTTCTCTTTTCTTCTCTTTACTTTATTTGCTCTTTCCATTACTTCTGTTGGGAAAACACCACATTATAAGCCAAAGAGCACAACACCAAATATTTGCTTTGTTGTGTCAACTTGTGTGTGGTCTCTCTCACGAAACACAGGTTTTCACCACCACCATTCAGCCAAGTGGACAAACCCTCCCTCTATCCTCCACCTAATATAACTGAGCAGGCAATTGTCCCAGCAGACCACTGGTAAGACACTGGCTCCGCATGGTTCATTTAGGCATACACCGTGGGAATAATACCTGGTTGGTTGCAGGAGATTATTAGCGCACAAAGAAAACACACACACACACACTGTTGCTCAATATTAGCTCAGTTGTAGTTACGGCAAATAATGATGTATAGAAATTAATGGACACAGAAAAAAAAAATCCTGACAGACGCTAAATTCACATCATGTTCCGGACGGACCAATATGGGAAAATATCGTAGACAGACATTCCAGACGGTTTCGCCCCATAGGATAACATTCCCTGTTTCCTGACACTCAATCATGGTCCATATTAATTTGTTAAAAAATAAAAAAATATCAATAGCCTAATTCCATTCCTTCTTAATGAACTTTATGAAATGAAATGTTATTTGTCACATGCTTGGTAAACAACAGGTGTAGACTAACAGTGAAATGGTTACTTATGGCCATGCACAACAATGCAAAGAGAAACAATAGATAAATAATAGAAAAATAATGACACCAGGAATAAATACACAATAAGTCAAGTTAACTTGGCTATATACAATGAACTTTGTCAGAAAGATAAAGTCTATGTTTTGTATGTGTTACTTTTTCTATTTCCTCACCTATTACAAAAAACTAATTAGACTTGAGCATTATTCTGGCACAAAATGACAGCTTCAGAAATATATAGTAGCCCAGCCATATATAGCCAACAATCAATTTCAGCAGCATCTACATGTACCTGACAAAATAAAGAAAACAGTAAATGAGTAAATGAGGGATACAAAGTACAGTATACTGAAAGCAGGTGCTTCCACACAGGTGTGGTTCCTGCTTAGGGTCATGTATAAAAAATCCCAGTTGCTACCATGGCTAGAAGAAGAGATCTGTGACTTTGAAAGAGGGGTCTCAAAGGAGTAAAGGTGGGGGTTTATGTGTTTGTGTGTGTTTGAGTGTGAATGGGTGTGTGCGCGCCTGCATCAGTCAGTTAGTAATCAGGTCTCCACCAAATTGAACACATGTGGGAGATTCTGGAGCAGTGCCTGAGACAGAGTTTTCCATCACCATCAACAAAATCCCAAATTATGGAATTTCTTGTGGAAGAATTGTGTTGCATCCCGCAAATGGAGTTCCAGACATTTGTAGAATGTATGCCGAGGCTCATTGAAGCTGATCTAGTGGCTCCAACGTCACTTTATATTGCTGTTTCCTTTATTTTGGCAGTTAACTGTAAAGTGTGGATTTGATTCAAGCCTTTCTGAAACGTTTCACTGTACTGTTAATTCCAGGGAACACATCTTTCTCTTAGTTTGACTGATGTGTAGGTAGGAGGGTTCAGCGCTGTGAGTTTGGGGAGCAGCATGTGCCCGCCGCCCACCAGAGGTTCAAAGCTGAGAACTTCCACGTGACGGAATTTAGCCATGAGCACAGCAGACCTACGGACTCAGGCAGCTCGCTACAAGAGTTGAGTGTTCAGTCTCTAGTCAACTGCCGTGCTAAAGTTGTTATCGTTATGTACAACTTTTCGCTGTTATCCTGACTTTTAATCATCGAAAAGTTTGACCTTTCTTTTGTTTCCCTCTGCCATCAATTGAAGTCTCTTCGTGTTGGAAAAGTTTGTGTTTTATTGTTTTTTTAAATGGAGCGAAAGAAGCCGGTGAATCTTTATTGCTGTTGGACCTTTCTTCTCGCTTCGTGCTGTAGTCTCACTGACTGTTACAATTTGGATGTAGACCATCCGGTTAGTTTCAGTGGCCCAAATGGATCTTTATTTGGATATTCTGTGTTGTTACATAAGAACAAGCAACACACATGGTAAGCGATTACAACATTTTGTAGGCTTATTTTTTTAAACTTTAGTCATAAAACACTAACCGAATAGGCTACACACATGTATTATACTCTAAGAATAAACGTTTCCTGGGGGTTCTTCAAATTGAAACTGTGTGATACATTTTAATTAGGGAGTCAATGAACACAATGAACTTTGACCAGTAACTGCCCATTTAGGCTGTCCAGTTGCCGTTTGACAACTTTTTGAGTGTGAAATTTATATATATATATTTTTTAAGTCACACAGTTGGGATATTGATGTGTGTAAAACTATAACGTTAGTGAATGGTTGGCTGATGATGATTTCGATAATTATCTGTTATAGGTTAATAGTCGGAGCTCCAGTTGCGAATTCAACATTCGATCCAACCCTTATAAAACCAGGAGCAATTTATAAGTGCAACTTCTCAGGCAATAGAGAATGTCAGCAAATATCAACGGGTTTGTATTATTGATGTATTGCATATCCACTCAACTTTACAAAGAAAGAATGTGGGACCTCCATGATAAAAATGAAGTGATTATGTTTATTTGACCAAGGTGGTTTGGGGTATTTGTTCACTGACATTGGATTATAAGAAAACATAATACGTTTATAAGGCAATAATACTGGTTATGGCAACTTCTCATATCTTGCTCTTGTTCTCTCACTCACTTTCTCTACATGTGGTGTGTGTGTGTACTACAGGTGTGGACAGTTGTGGGAAGACTTGCTTCTCTGAAAGTGACAACCAGTGGCTCGGAGTCAGCCTGTCTAGACAGCCTAGTGATGGCCATGTATTGGTATGTTAAGTCACTCACTCAATCAGATTGATTTATAAAGCCCCTTTTACAGCAGCAGCTATGACAAATTGCATTACAGTGATGGCCATGTATTGGTATGTCAATTAGTCCCATTAGGGGTACACAAATGTTACAACCCATTCTCTATAGTCCAGTGATGGCCATGTATTGATATGTAACAGTACAGTCATATACAGTCTTTGTGCCCATTCTGAGACCTAAATCAAATGATGAGATAGGCAACATCTGGTGAATTTAGTTGAAATAAGAAATAAGGCTAGCATCATTTGCAACCCTATCAGACCTATGTCACTAGTTAGAAGACCCACAACATGTACATGTTTTGTTTAGCCCTATAGTCTATTGTTGGTTAACGTTATTTTGGAAACTACACTATACATATTAATAAGTATGTGGACACCCTTCAAATGAGTGGATTCTGCTATTTCAGCCACATCCGTTGCTGACAGTTTTATAAAAATAGTTCACACAGCCATGCAATCTCCATAGACAAACATTGGCAGGAGAATGGCCTTACTGAAGAACTGCCTCTGGAAGCAACGTCAGCACAAGAACTGTTTGTCGGGAGCTTCATGAAATGGGTTTCCATGGCCAGGCAGCCACACGGAAGCCAAAGATCACCATGCGCAATGCCAAGCGTCGGCTGGAGTGGTGTAAAGCTCGCCGTCATTGGACTCTGGAGCAGTGGAAACACGCTCTCTGGAGTGATGAATCACGCTTCACCATCTGGCAGTCCAACAGACGAATCTGGGTTTGGCGGATGTCAGAAGAACACTACCTGCCCGAATGCATAGTGGCAATTGTGAATAATGGTCTGGGGCTGTTTTTCATGGTTCGAGTTAGGACCCTTAGTTCCAGTGAAGGGAAATCTTAACACTACAGCATTCAATGACATTCTAGATGAGTCTGAGCTTCCAACTTTGTGGCAACAGTTTGGGGAAGGCCCTTTCCTGTTTCAGCATGACAATGCCCCTGTGCACAAAGGGAGGTCCATTCAGAAATTGTTTGCCCAACATCAGTGCAGTGCCCTACCTCACTAATGTTCTTGTGGCTGAATGGAAGCAAGTCCAGCAATGTTCCAACATCTAGTGGAAAGCCTTCCTAGGAGGCTATAATAGCACCACCAAGGTGGGGGGGGGGGGGCAACTCCATATTAATGCCCTTGATTTTGGAATGATATGATCGACGAGCAGGTGTCCACATACTTTCAGTCATGTAGTGTAGCTGCTGGACAGGGCTTGCATTATGTCCCTCGTTAGAAGAACCATCGAGTTGACATTCTTTGTGTGTAGATTATTACATTGTTGCTCAAACAGTTGCATTTCATCCAAAACATCTGTGCTGCTTCTCGTTCCATAGGCATGTGGGCATCGTTGGAAGAACGTGTTCTATTCCAGGAAAGACAACCAGAACAAGCTGCCTCATGGTGTCTGCTACAGATACGAAGCTGACCTCAAACAGTCTCAACCACTTATCCCATGCTATAAAGGTACAACGTCTTTCTGTTTAGTAACTGTAAAACAACCTTTTTCTTGTTGTGAGACTTGTCTAGATGACCCCATAGTGCTGAAACATTGCTTCTTCTCAGATGATTGGGAGTATGCAGTCTGCATGGTTTTATTTTTCATCATGACCAAGGCCACTCCTGTAATTCATCTGCACTGAGAGGTTGAATGAAATGACATGTGTCTCTTTCCAGATCATCAACGGAAGTTTGGTGAAGACTACGGATCATGCCAAGCAGGAATATCCAACTTTCTGAATGAGGTATTAATTCATCTAGATATTATTTTTAGACCCATAGTTTATGTGAAGCCTGTGCTGGTAATACAGCCTGTGCTGGTAATACAGCCTGTGCTGGTAATACAGCCTGTGCTGGTAATACAGCCTGTGCTGGTAATACAGCCTGTGCTGGTAATACAGCCTGTGCTGGTAATACAGCCTGTGCTGGTAATACAAGTCACAAACTTACAAGCACGTACAGAAAATCCCAAACATACAGTAAATCCCAAACATACATCACAAACACCATTCTATAATGTATGTTTTGTGTTGTTTTTCTTCAGGACTTGATAATAATGGGAGCCCCTGGGACATCGTACTGGACTGGGTCTGTTCTGGTCTACAACACCTCCAGTATGGTCCTGTCTGCCTATGTGGATGACGACAGCACTGTACTCTATGGCAGTTATCTGGGTACATATATGTAATACAACATATGGCACATTAGGTACATTAATAATAACATGGTTGGAGACAATCAGAAGGACTTGTCTTGTTGTCACACGTCTCATTTGTTTTTCTGCAGAGGCTGTGAGTTAGTGAAGTGTAACGTAATGGAATTTGAAGAAGAAGCATGCTTTTTCTGTGTCTGTGTGTTGAGAGAACACGCTCTGTGTGTGTGAACAGGAAGCTGATTGTCAGGTGCATACACACACACATAAGCACACACACACACACACATACACACACACACGCTATTGCTCAGTATGTGCTCAATTGTAGTTACTGCAAATAATGATGTTGTGTCTCTGTCAAGGGGATCCATATCAATGTTTTTAACTGAACTAGTGCCGGCAAAAATCACATTTTTCTAACATACTTTTATGCATGGAAAAGACCTGTCATGTAATGTAAACCCTTTCTGAAGCTCTTATCAAAGGAATGTTGTTCTCTCTCATCAAGCCAGTCACAGTGTGGCCTGTTGCGCTTATCTCAACCAGTACCATCTGGTTCTACCTGTGTTGTTGGTTGTACTAAGGTTGTACCAAGGTTGTATTAAGGTTTTACTAACATTGTACGGACATTGTATTAATAAAAGGATAAGCCCATTCAATTTTTGCCTAAAATGACATACCCAAATCTAACTGCCTGTAGCACAGGCCCTGAAGCAAGGATATGCATATTCTTGGTACCATTTGAAAGGAAACACTTTGAAGTTTGTGGAAATGTGAAAGGAATGTAGGAGAATATAACACAATAAACTGGTAAAATAGAATGCAAAAAAAGTTGTAATAGCTACAGTAAATTGGACAGTGCAGTTTGATTAACAAGAATTGAAGTTTTCTGACAATATCAGATATGTCTATGTCGTGGGAAATATTCTTGTTACTTACAACCTCATGCTATTCGCATTAGCCTACGTTAGCTCATACGTCCCGTGGAAGGGACACCGATCCCAAAGAAGTTTTAACGTTGTAATGCGTTTCCATTGCCAGGCAACTTTGGTAGTCTGATTCGTCGGTTATATTAAAGTTGTGCTGGTGTTGTACTAACGTTAAGATCCTTAATTTCATCACCAGGCTACTCGGTTGGCGCCGGCCACTTCCTTCACCCTGACTCCACAGAGATCGTTGGAGGTGCACCCCAGCACAGGCAGACTGGTAAAGTAAGAGTTCATTTAATTCCTGTTTTTCCTTTTACCCCCATCCCCATCACTCCGTCACCTGCCTGTAGATAGAAAGCACAGTACCAACAATTGCACATGTATCGGCTCGTTTTGTATGAACTGACAAGCAGGGGGTAGTAAAGTGGTAAGTACAATGCAGTATTTGTGTTTAAATCACCATCCAGGCTGATGTAAAATATATGATGAATCGGGCATTCCTCCTTCTGCTGGTGAAATGTATGACATTTGTGTTGCTGAAAAAGACCATGGCACCCTATTCCCTATAGTGTACTACTTTTGACCAGAGCGCTATGGGGGTGACATGTGGGAGACACATACCATGTGTTAGCTGCTCTGGTCTGTCAATTACATTAGTAAGATCTTGTGATGATTGGACCTCTGTTGATTGATGTCACTAAAGGCCTTTATTCTGAATTAGCTGAAAGTATTTGGTTGTTAATATATTTACATTTAAGTAATTTAGCAGAAGCTCTTTTTCCAGAGTGACACAATCACTACATTCAATCAAGGTGGATACTATGTGGGCAAGTAACTGTATATGAGTGATAGATTGACATATGCTGTAGTTACCTCTGCTTCTGCTATATGTATAAGTTGGTATGTCTGCTAAACTAATGTAAATGTATCTATCTGCAGAAAGAGGAAGTGGGGAATCATTATGTCATGTGGCAATTCAGTGTACATTTTATGATTGAATTGTTATTTACATGTTTTTTTACTGTACAAGTTGCCAGTTCTTAATGGCCTTACCAAATGCATCCCCCACAGGAGTATTAATATGATAGATTAAATATATTTGATCAGTAGATGCAGGTGATGTCTATGTGGGTATTGTGATACAATCTTAGTAGTGTATGCATTTTACCACCTGTATACTCATCCTTAGTTGGCTTTAGGTCCTGATGTGACCAGGTCTTGTTTCTCCTCTTCTCCAGGCCTACCTATTCAGAGCTGAAGAAAACATGCTGAAGATCATCAGTGAAGTCAAGGGAAGCAAGGTGAAAATTAGTAGTCACATTGGAGTCATTAAGCAGACGCTCTTATCCAGAGCGACTTACATTAGTGAGTACATATATTATCCCACGTACTGGTCCCCCGTGGGAACCCTGGCAGTGTAAGCACCTTGCTCTACCAATGCGGGACCAATCTCCATTGGGCATGCTCTTTAGTCTAGGACCGGGTTTAATCTGTATCTGGGAAACCAGTCTTTAATGTCTCACTTCTTAATGTCTTGATTTTGACACAACTAGATCACACCTCCTCACTGCAAAAACACCCTGTGCCAACTACTGATGGCAAAAATGGCTTTAAAAATACATTTGGTTGATGTGATTGACTATATAGACATAAAACCTGCTTCTCCTATACTGTAGCTGGGCTCGTATTTTGGTGCCAGTGTGTGTGCCGTGGACCTGAATGGAGATGGCCTGTCTGATCTACTGGTAGGAGCTCCCATGTACAGCACCACGAGAGAGGAGGGCCGAGTCCATGTCTACATCAACCAAGGAGCTGTAAGTACTGGGATTTGTTTTTCCTTTATTTCAATACAACTTTATACAGCACCAGTCAAAAGTTTGAACACACCTAGTCATTCCAGGGTTTTTCTTTATTTTTACTATTTTCTACAATCTAGACTAATAGTGAAGACATCAAAACTATGAAATAACTATGAAATAACACATATGGATTCATGTAGTAACCAAAAAAGTGTTCAAATATATATTTTATATTTGAGATTCTTCAAAGTAGCCACCCTTTGCCTTGATGACAGCTTTGCACACTCTTTGCATTCTCTCAACCAGCTTCATGAGCTAATGACCTGGAATGCATTTTAATTAACAGGTGTACCTTTTTAAAATTGTATTTGTGTAATTTCAAATCAAATCATGTTTTTATTGGTCACATACACATGGTTAGCAGATGTTAATGCGAGTGTAGCGAAATGCTTGTGCTTCTAGTTCCGACAGTGCAGTAATCTAACAAATTCAAAACGACTACCTTTTACACACAAATATAAAGGGATGAATAAGAATATGTACATGAAAATATATGAATGAGCGATGGCCGTGCAGCATAGGCAAGATGCAGTAGATGGTATAGAATAGAGTATATACATATGAGAGTAATGTAGGATATGTAGACATTATTAAAGTGGCGTTATTTAAAGTGACTAGTGATACCTTTAATAAATCCATTTATTACATTTATGGCCAGAGATTTTAGTCTGTATGTTGGCAGCAGCCACTCTATGTTAGTGATAGCTGTTTAAAAGTCTGATGGCCTTGAGATCGAATCTGCTTTTCAGTCTCTTGGTCCCAGCTTTGATGCACCTGTACTGGTCTCGCCTTCAGGATGATAGCGGGGTGAACAGGCAGTGGCTCGGGTGGTTGTTGTCCTTGATGATCTTTTGGGCCTTCCTGTGACATCGGGTGCTGTAGGTGTCCGGGAGGGAAGGTAGTTTGCCCCCGGTGATACGTTGTGCAGACCGCACTACCTTCTGGAGAGCCTTGCAGCTGTGGGAGGAGCAGTTGCCGTACCAGGCGGTGATACAAGTTTGTGAGTGTTTTAGGTGACAAGCTGAATTTGTTCAGCCTCCTGAGGTTGAAGAGGCGCTGTTGTGCCTTCTTCACCACGCTGTCTGTGTGGGTGGACCATTTCAGTTTGGCCGTGATGTGTATGCCTAGGAACTTAAAACTTTCCATCTTCTCTACTCCTGTAACGTCAATGTGGATGGGGGGGGGGGGGGGGGGGGGGGCTCTCTTTGCTGTTTCCTGAAGTCCACAATCATATCCTTTGTTTTGTTGACATTGAGTGAGAGGTTATTTTCCTGACACCACACTCCGAGGGCCCTCACCTCCTCCCTGTAGGCCGTCTCCTCGTTGTTGGTAATCCAGCCTACCACTGTAGTGGCGTCTGCAAACTTGATGATTGAGTTGGAGGCGGGCATGGCCACACAGTCATGGGAGAACAGGAGAGGGCCGAGAACACACCCTTGTGGGGCCCCAGTGTTGAGGATCAGCGGGGTGGAGATGTTGTATCCTACCCTTACCACCTGGGGCCGGCCCGCCAGCAAGTCCAGGACCCAGTTGCACAGGGCGGGGTCAAGACCCAGGGTCTGAAGGGTACTATGGTGTTAAATACTGAGCTGTAGTCAATGAACAGCCTTCTTACATAGGTATTCCTCTTGTCCAGATGGGATAGGGCAGTGTGCAGTGTGATGGCGATTGCGTCGTCTGTGGACCTATTGGGGTGGTAAGCAAATTGGACTGGGTCAAGGGTATCGGGTAGGGTGAAGGTGATATGATCCTTGACTAGTCTCTCAAAGCACATCATGATAACAGAAGGGAGTGCTACGGGGCGATAGTCATATAGTTCAGTTACCTTAGCTTTCTTGGGAACAGCAACATGGGGGACATCTTGAAGCATGTGGGCACATCAGACTGGGATAGGGATTGATTGAATATGTCCGTAAACACACCAGCCAGTTGGTCTGCGCAAGCTCTGAGGACTCGGCTAGGGGTGCCGTCTGGGTCAGCAGCCTTGCGAGGGTTAACACGTTTAAATGTTTTACTCACGTTGGCCACGGTGAAGGAAAAGCCTACAGGCTTTGGTAGAGGGCCGTATCAGTGGCACTGTATTGTCCTCAAAGCGAGCAAAGAAGTTGTTTAATTTGTCTGGGAGCAAGATTTTGATGTCCGTGGCGGGTTTTCTTTTTGTAATCCTTGATTGACTGTAGACCCTGCCACATACGTCTCGTGTTTGTGCCGTTGAATTGCAACTCTACTTTGTCTCTTGTTTTTATTTATTTTACTAGGTGAGTCAGTTAAGAACAAATACTTATTTTCAATTACGAGTTTTTTTTTTCCTTGTCAGCTCGGGGATTCAATGTTGCAACCTTTCGGTTACTAGTCCAACGCGCTAACCACTAGGCTACCTGCTACCTATACTGACGCTTTGCTTGTTTGATTGCCTTGCAGAGGGAATAGCTACACGGTTTGTATTTGGTCATGTTTCCAGTTGCCTTGCCATGATTAAAAGTGGTGGTTTGCGCTTTCATTTTTGTTCGAATGCTGCCATCAATCCACGATTTCTGGTTAGGGAAAGTTTTAATAGTCACAGTGGGTACATCATCACCGATGCACATGCTAATAAACTCGCTCAGAGGGTCAGTGTATACGTCAATGTTGTTGTCTGAGGCTACCCGGAACATATCCCAGTCCACATGATCGAAGCAATTGGTCAGATCAGCGTTGGCTATACCTGAGCACAGGTATTTCCTATTTTAGTTTCTGTCTATAGGCTGAACAAAATGGAGTTGCGGTCAGATTTGCCGAAGGGAGGGTGGGGGAGGGCTTTGTGTGCATCGTGGAAGTTAGAGTAGCAGTGGTCCAGAATGCTACCAGTTCGTGTCGCGCATTCAATATGCTGATAGAATTTAGGAAGCCTTGTTCTCAGATTAGCTTTGTTAAAATCCCCAGCTACAATAAATGCAACCTCGGGATATATGGTTTACAGTTTCTATCTCTTTCCTTCTTAATGCGTGTGAGCCAATCAGTTGTGTTGTGACAAGGTAGGGGTGGTATATAGAAGACAGCCGTATTTGGTAAAAAAACAAGTCTATATTACAGCAAGAACAGCTCAAATAAGACAAAAGAAACGACAGTTCATCATTATTTGAAGATATGAAGTTCAATCAATCTGGAAAATGTCAAGAACTTTGAACGTTTCAAGTGCAGTCGCAAAAACCATCAAGTTACCTCTGCTGCAGAGGAGAAATTCAGCCTCAGAAATTGCAACCCAAATAAATGCTTCAAACACATTCAAGTAACAGACGCATCTCAACATCAATTGTTCAGAGCAGACTGTGTGAATCAGGCCTCCATGGTCGAATTGCTGCAAAGAAACCACTACTAAAGGACACCAATAAGAATAAGAGACTGGCTTGGGTCAAGAAACATTAGAAATGGACATTAGACTGGTGGAAATCTGTCCTTTGGTCTGATGAGTCCAAATTTGAGATTTTTGGTTCCAACCGGCGTGTCTTTGTGAGACGCACAGTAGGTGAACGGATGATTTCCACGTGTGTGGTTCTCACCGTGAAGCATGGAGGAGGAGGTGTGATGGTGTGCAGGTGCTTTGCTGGTGATACTGTCAGTGATTTATTTATAATTCAGAGCACACTTAACCAGCATGGTTTTCCACAGAATTTTGCAGCAATACGCCATCCCATCTGGTTTGCGCTTAGTGGGACTACCATTTGTTTTTAAACTCAAAACACACCTCGAGACTGTGTAAGGGCTATTTGACCAAGGAGAGTGATGGAGTGCTGCATCAGATGACCTGGCCTTCACAATCCCCCGACCTCAACCCACTTGAGATGGTTTGGGATGAGTTGGACCGCAGAGTGAAGGAAAAGCATCCAACAAGTGCTCTGCATATGTGGGAACTCCTTCAAGACTGTTGGAAAAGCATTCCAGGTGAAGCTGGTTGAGAGAATGCCAACAGTGTGCAAAGCTGTCATCAAGGCAAAGGGTGGCTACTTTGAAGAATCTCAAATATAAAATATATTTTGATTTGTTTAACACTTTTTTGGTTACTACATGATTCCATATGTGTTATTTCATAGTTTTGATGTTGATGTCTTCACTATTTTACAATGTAGAAAATAGTAAAAATAATCAACACAACACCATTCACATAAAAATATACAGTACATAACAGACAACTTTGATTTCCCTGATTCCTCTTCTTGCCTTCTCAAAACTCATTGGAGGAGAAGATCAGAGGGGAGGGACCTTGGATTTTCTCCTCCAATGTGGCTTGAGAAGGAGGCGACAAGAGCAGATGAGAGTAATTTAGGAAAAATTCATTGAGAGCGAGTGTAACGATCATTGTTGGTGGAAGAAGGTGAGGACCAAGGTGCAGCGTGGTATGTGTCCATATTTATTCAAATGAACACGGAAATAACAAAAAATACCAAAGAGAAATGACCGAAAACAGTTCTGGCTGGTGCAGACACACAACAGAAAACAATCACCCACTAAACACAATAGAAAACAGGCTCCCTAAATATGGTTCTCAATCAGGGACAACGATTGACAGCTGCCTCTGATTGAGAACCATACCAGGCCAAACACAGAAATCATAGAAAAATCATAGAAAAACTAACATAGACAACCCAACCAACTCATGCCCTGACCATACTAAAACAAAGACATAACAAAAGAACTAAGGTCAGAACGTGACAGCGAGACAACCTTTCTTTCAAACATATCATGAAAACATTAGTGTGCAGTTATTATGTTTTGCAAATTGCATTGGTTCTAAAGTAATTTGATGGCCCATTACCTATTGAAATGTTTACTTTAAACTGTGCATGGCTGTTATATGGAACTCCCTGAAAATTGCCTTAAATTCAGTTTATTAATAGATTGAATGTTAACAAATTAAGGTTTCAGCCTGTAAACTTGTTCTGACTTTGCTACACTGTGCTAACTGATGCTAATTGGAGGCTGCTCTATAGTGTGTTGTGTCTCCATAAACACGTATGTGTGATATTCAAAATACACCCTCATGAACAGCTTGGCCATCTCAGATACTTGTTAAAACAGAACCAAACCAACAGGCACTTTCTCACATCACATATCACACATACTCTTACCATCACAACTTAACTCTGTAGTTACTATAATTTGATAGTTAAGCATCTCATAGAATACTGTTGGTGTGCACTGTTATAACAAACACTTTTCAATACCAATGATGGTATCACTTTACATTAAGTTGCTCTTATAATTGGCTAGTAACATCTAGACTACCTATGCAACTTTCAGAACAATCAGATACCTCTATAGAAAAGCATATGATCATGAAGTAAATATATTTTCCTTTCATGGTCATTTCCTATTCAAGAAGAGGCTGGAGATACTATATTGCACTGGCAGATGATCTAAAACAACCCAGCATAATGATAGCAGGACTTGAGGGCTGTTTCTTTGACTGATGAGTTTGTATTACAGAACACTAAACCAGAGTATACCTGCTACATTTACTGTGTTCCACTAAGGACCAGGCAACTCTGAATGACATGACTAACTTCATTACCAACCAAGTGACTAAATAACTGCAATTACACAATCATGAAGCTTAGCTAGCTACTTCCCCCATATATCTACATCAGCAAATTACTTATTTTTTCTTCTACAAGCAATTACCCTGGGAAGAGGAGAGAATGATTCTTAAGACTGTGAATACATTTATCTTTCAGGCTAATATGAAGGAAGCAGAGTTTCAGTTGGCTGGAAGCAAATCGTATGCTGCAAGATTTGGGGAGACCATAACCGATCTGGGAGATATTGATGACGATGGCTTTCCTGGTGAGTTTTAATCATTATTTTAGCAAAGATGCATAACAATTTATATGTTAATGATGTGATATTCTGAGTAGGTGCTGTTTTAAGTATTGGGTGCTTATTGTTGCACAAGCAAATCTCCCCACATTTTAGTTAAACACATTAGCAATCTTTCTCAGGAGGAACTAGACTAGAGTAAGTGACATACACCATATAACAGCCACGCTCCATGCTGAGCATCACCACTCACCAACCAGCTAACTACATCCCCAAAGCTGATCAGAGGGCCTCAACGTACTTCCAACTGCCACTTACATCAGCCTAGGTTCTTACCACACACACACACACACACACACACACACACACACACACACACACACACAGAGTGTGGCAGGTCTCAGTGTAGACTAGCCATAGGTTAGAGCATGTGCAGCCAGTCTGAGAGGAGTGGTGGGGGTCTGCCTGGTGTTTAGGTCATTATGCATTATGTCCCTGTAAACCTGTAAGTTAACTCATGTGTGCGTCCCAAAAATAATATACTACTAGGGAATAGGGTTCCATTTTAGATGCATCCTAAATTAACCCCTGACTGACTGACTGTAAATATGTTCCAGATGTGGCGGTGGGGGCTCCGCAGGAGGAAGAGCTGCGTGGGGCTATATATATCTACAATGGGAGGAAGACAGGGATCTCTCAGACCTACTCTCAAGTATGTACACATCTACGGCTATGTCACAGCTGTTCTTTGTCTGCAGGCTTCAGGGACAGGAGATTACTGGGAGGGAAGAAGGAAGGAAAAATTAGGGAGGGAGGGAGTATGGCTTCCAGGGATTGAAGGGAGGGAAGGAGGGGGTCAGGTTCTCCCTTCTCCGAGTAATTATTAGGGCCAGGAGATTAAAGGGAGGAGAGAAAGAAGGGAAAGAAGAGAGGGAGGAAAGGGAAGGAAGGAGGGAGTGACGGAAAAAGGGGGGTCAGTGTCTTCCTCCCCCTGACCAATGCTCTCCCCCATCCTGCTGTGACAAATGTTCCTTTGTTTTTTTCTGTGTGCTCCCAGACAGTCAGAAGAGAGTTCCTGACTCTGAATTGCTGCAATATCCTAAAACCGTTTGGTCCCCTTCTTTTCTCTGTCTGAGCATGTGAGACATACCATGAAGATAACTCAATTTATACTGCATACTGTATGTAAATAGATTTCTGTCAATGTGGAGTACAACCCCTTGGAGAAAATGCAGTTACTGTGTATCCAAATATAGAGAGATTACATTGCTTGCATCTCAAAGCTCCTTGTATTAGGGGGGAGAGCAGCTATGCTATTAGGGGGGAGAGCAGCTATGCTATTAGGGGGGAGAGCAGCTATGCTATTAGGGGGAGAGCAGCTATGCTATTAGGGGGGAGAGCAGCTATGCTATTAGGGGGAGAGCAGCTATGCTATTAGGGGGAGAGCAGCTATGCTATTAGGGGGGAGAGCAGCTATGCTATTAGGGGGAGAGCAGCTATTCTATTAGGGGGAGAGCAGCTATGCTATTAGGGGGAGAGCAGCTATGCTATTAGGGGGGAGAGCAGCTATGCTATTAGGGGGGAGAGCAGCTATGCTATTAGGGGGAGAGCAGCTATGCTATTAGGGGGAGAGCAGCTATGCTATTAGGGGGGAGAGCAGCTATGCTTCCTGGGGTCCAGAAAAATTAAGGCAGTTCTATAAAAAAAAAAAATTAAACATGACATTACCTTTCACAACATATTTCACCCCACATTAAGTGTGGGCCCTCAGGCCACTACTCTACTACCACATAACTACAACACAAAATCCATGTGTACGTGTGTATAGTGCGTATGTGAACAGTAATGTATAAAGTGTGCACAGTACAGAGGATTGTTAGCTGTATGACTAATCAAGCTGTTCTTGTTTCATCAGAGGATCACCGGGTCTCTTCTGGGTAATGAGTTAAAGATGTTCGGCCAGTCTGTTTCCGGAGGCATCGATGTTGACGGAAACGGTTACCAAGGTAGTGCTCCCTTTCCTGACTGTCACTGTTGTGTAGAGTACTTCCCTCCAGCACAATGAGGGAGTCTGTCTCTGTTTCTCTACTGCTGACTAGAACAGTACACACTGTAATGTCCTGCTATGATGTCACACACACTGTGTCTTAAATTAGTAAGGTTGTCAAAACACAAAATATGCCAGTGGTGGAAACGGAACTGAGGACAGAGGATGGGGAAATACGTGTGCGTGTATGCATGCGAGCGTGCATAAATGTGTGTTGCTACCCAGGGAAAACTCTATCACTAGGTGGTCACATAGTTTTCTACTCCCTCGCTGCTTCTCATGTTCTCATCTTCCACAAGTCTCACTCAATAAACTAAACAGGATATTCTGTAGACTCACTGACAGAGGGTCTTAGACTTATCTGTTAGTCAACTCTTAAGTTTGGCCATCCTCTCAACTAGTACATTGTTAAAATGTACTGTATACTGTCTGTCTCCAACGTTTGTAAAAATTCTTTGGTGCTATATGTGTTAGTAGTTGTTTCTATAGATGTATTCATAAGGGCAAGAATTACATACTTGTCTAAAAACAAATCACGTCAGCTGAGTACAGTTGATGTCTTGTAAGGTGGAACAGGAATTGTTGAAAAGGTCTGTTGAGATGTTGAGTTGAGATGTTTGGATTAGTGTTAGGGAGCACATAATGATCATTGTTACAGTACACTGTTCTGGGATCAGAGTTGCATTAATCGGCCAAATAAACATAGCAAATGCCCCAAACAAGATTTCCAGTTTAATATTGCACTGTTACAGATTATACTGAGATATCCTACCTATGAAAAACCTTTTAAAGTGATTGGCATGCTTAGTAACTACTGTAGTCAACAGGGTGCAAACATTTGCAGGCTGACGTGGACTGAATAAATAAATTACTGAATGAATGACAAATGAGACTGATGTCTGCAGTAGAGGTCGACCGATTATTCGGAATGGCCGATTAATTAGGACCGATTTCAAGTTTTCATAACAATTGTAAATCAGTATTTTTGGGCGCCGATTTACGATTTCTTTTTTTATTTAATTTTTTTTGTATACCTTTTATTTAACATGGCAAGTCAGTTAAGAACACATTCTTATTTTCAATGACTGCCTAGGAACTGTGGGTTAACTGCCTTGTTCAGGGGCAGAACGACAGATTTTCACCTTGTCAGCTCAGGGGTTCCAATCTTGCAACCGCACAGTTAACTAGTCCAACGCTCTAACCATTGCACTCCACGAGTAATCTGCCTGTTACGCGAATGTATTAGAAGCCAAGGTAAATTGCTAGATAGCATTAAACGTATCTTATAAAAAACAGTCAATCATAATCACTAGTTATAACTACTAATCCTGTTTAGCAGGCAATATTAACCAGGTGAAATTGTGTAATTTCTCTTGCGTTCATGGCACGCAAAGTCAGGGTATATGCAAGTTTGGGCTGCCTGGCTCATTGCAAACTAATTTGCCAGAATTTTACGTAATTATGACATACATTGAAGGTTTTGCAATGTAACAAGAATATTTAGACTTAGGGATGCCATCCGTTAGATAAAATACCGAACGGTTCCGTATTTCACTGAAATAATAAACGTTTTGTTTTCGAAATGATAGTTTCCGGATTCTATCATATTAATGACCAAAGGCTCGTATTTCTGTGTGTTACTATTTTATAATTAAGTCTGATTTGATAGAGCAGTCTGACTGAGCAGCAGCAGGCCCGTAATCATTCATTCAAACAGCACTTTCGTGCGTTTTGCCAGCAGCTCTTCGCAAGCATATCACTGTTTATGACTTCAAGCCTATCAGCCTAATGGCTGGTGTAACCAATGTGAAATGGCTAGCTAGTTAGCTGGGTGTGTGCTAATACTGTTTCAAACGTCACTCGCTTTAGGATTTGGAGTAGTTATTCCCCTTGCGCTGCAAGGGCCGCGGCTTTTGTGGAGCGATGGGTAACGATGCTTCGAGTGTGGCTGTTGTCGATGTGTTCCTGGTTCGAGCCCAGGTAGGGGCGAGGAGGGGTACGGAAGCTATACTGTTACACTGGCAATACTAAAGTGCCTATAAGAACAATAGTCAAAGGTATATGAAATACAAATGGTATAGAGAGAAATAGACCTAAAAATACTATATTAACTACAACCTAAAACCTCTTACCTTGGAATATTGAAGTCTCATGTTAAAAGGAACCACCAACTTTCATATGTTCTCATGTTCTGAGCAAGGAACTTAAACGTTAGCTTTTTTACATGAAACATATTTTACATGGCACATATTACTTTCTTCTCCAACAATTTGTTTTTGCATTATTTAAACCAACATTGAACATGTTTCATTATTTATTTGAGGCTCAATTGATTTTGTTGATGTTTTACATTAAGTTAAAATAAGTGTTAATTCAGTATTGTTGTAATTGTCATTATTACAACAAACAAAAAAATTGGCCCGATTTAATCGGTATCGGCTTTTTTTGGTCCTCCAATAATCGGTATCGGCATTGAAAAATCATAATCGGTTGACCTCTACTCTGCAGCTCTTCTAAATTGATGAACAAACTGTCTTAGGGCGTTTAACACGTCTAGAGCGTCTTGTGGGCACAGCAGGAAGGACAGGTTTACAAATAGAGTATGGAGGAAATTTTGTGTTCAAAATATCTTCATCTGTAACCCACAGACGTTGCGGTAGGGGCCTTCCTCTCAGACTCCGCTGTGGTTCTGAGGTAAGACCATGATCATGAAGAAAAGTCACATCCACAAACACAAGATAACTGACCTATTAGCAGGAATTCCTGCATTGTTACGTGTCAGGTTAAAGGGTCAGCTTTCACTCATAGGGGTGAACTTTTCACTTTAACTGGTTTAGATGTATTGATTTTGACCAAATTCTACCATATTTTAGGCCTTCTGTGTTTTTTGGCCTCCTGGCCCATAGAGCCACCATGTTGTAGATGTCCATGCGCATTTCGCTACACCCGCAATACCATCTGCTAAACAAGCGTATGTGACCAATAAAATTAGATTTGGTTACTGTGTTTATGTGTTGTTATTTATGTTGATATGTTGTCGTTGCCCTCCAACAGGACACGTCCGGTGGTAGTGGTTGAGGCCTCCATGCCCCTTCCTGTCAGTGTGAACCGCTCTGTAGCGCTGTGTTCTGACAACGGTCTTCCTGCTGTCTGCATCAACGTGACAGTCTGCTTCAGGGTCCGCGCTCGACGCTACAACGGACTCATAGGTGAGCAAACCCTCTCTCTGTGCCCCTGGCTCACGCTTAGCTTGCACTGCGAAAACAACCTGTCTATTTGTACTGTGTTAATCGTTACGTCAGTGAAGGTTATATACACAGCAGTGGCACTAACAAACAAACGGCAGTTTTGGTTCTAGTGTGTGTACTTAATAGTGACCAAAAACTCATTTCACACCCATGCTATAGTACTGCGAGCATAATTATGCTACTAGTTTGTATGTGTAAAATTGTATAATGTACAATGTCTAGTCTCCTGTGTCTCTTAGGAAATAGTGATGAAAACCTCTGCCCTGGACTGGTTGACAGAAAACACTGTTGTGTCCGAGACAACCCTTTTCTGTTTCCTTATCTCTGTCAGTCTCTCCATATTATCACTAGTCCCTGAGGCCTGGGGCATTTGGTCCAGTCTGTTAACCCAACCTGAAAAGAATGCAGAGTATTCCTTTGGTGAAAGTGTCCGTTACAGCAAGAAGGCTCTGGCACAGCCCTGTCCTGATAGATAAACTGGGGTTGGGGTTGAGTCTGGGACTGAGTCTGGGGCTGGGGTTGAGTCTGGGGCTGGGGTTGGGGTTGATTCTGGGGTTGGGGTTGGGGTTGAGTCTGGGACTGGGGCTGGGGTTGAGTCTGGGGTTGGGGTTGAGTCTGGGACTGTGGCTGGTGTTGAGTCTGGGGCTGGGGTTGAGTCTGGGACTGGGGCTGGGGTTGAGTCTGGGGCTGGGGTTGAGTCTGGGACTGGGGCTGGGGTTGAGTCTGGGACTGGGGCTGGGGTTGAGTCTGGGACTGGGGCTGGGGTTGAGTCTGTGGCTGGGGCTAGGGTTGAGTCTGGGACTGGGGTTGAGGCTGGGGTGAGGTTGGTTCTAGGTCTATGTATGTCTGTGGCCCTGGTTTATACGAACTCTGGGTGCTCTCTGAAACTAAATACCGTTACCTTCTTCCCTCCCTCTCTCCCTCCCTTAATTCCCCCTCTCTCACATAGAACTGCAGTATAACCTGACAGCCGACACTCACCACAAGGAGTCTTTCCCCTCCCGCTTCCATTTCCACGGCAACGGGACGTCCAACGTTACGACAGGGCAAGTCAAGGCCAGACACGACCAGCTGACCTGCATCACCCACCAGGCCTTCATGAGGGTGAGTCAGATGTCAGGGTTTAGAGTTCAAAGGTTAGGGGTCGAGAGGTCAACAGCTGTAACCACTGATAGGTGTTTCCATGTCTTCCTTAGGAAAGAGGTCTTCAGATCTCAATTGGACTTCCTATATAAATAAAGGCTACATTTTTTAAAATTTCAAAGTGGAAGTTTATTTTTTTTTGAAATGTTAACAAATTAATTTAAAGTGAAAAGCTGAAATGTCTTTGAATGACTACCCTATCTCTGTAAGGTCCCGCAGTCAAGTAGTGAATTTCAAGCACAGATTCAACCACAAAGACCAGGGAAGGTTTCTCTTGCCTCATATCAAAGTACACCGATTGGTAGATTGGTAAAAAAAATACTTCAAATATCCCCTTGATTATGGTGCAGTTATTAATGACACTTTGTATGGTGTATCAATACACACTACAAAGATACAGACCTTCCGAACTGAGTTGCCGGAGTGAAAGAAAACCAGGGATTTCACCATGAGGCCAATGGGGATTTGAAATCAATTATAGAGTTTAATGGCTGTGATAAGAGACAACTGAGGATGGATCGACAACATTCTAGTTACACCAAAATACTAACCTAAACATGCAAAGTGTTTTATTTGTGGCAAATTCAACACACACATCAGTAGGTTGGGGAGTTTTTCAGGATAAAAAGAAAAGGAATATAGCTAAGCACAGGTAAAATCCTAGAGGAAAACCTGGTTAAGTCTGCTCTCCTATAGCAGACAGCTCCACAGCGGAGATTGGAGTATCTGTCCATAGGACCACTTTAAGCTGTACACTCCATAGAGCTGGGCTTTACGGAAGAGTGGACAGAAAAAAGCTATTGCTTAAAGAAAAAAATAAGCAAATACATTTGGTGTTTGCCAAAAGGCACGTGGGAGTCTCCCCAAACATATGGAAGAAGGTACTCTGGTCAGATGAGACAAAAATGTATATTTTTGGCCATCAAGGAAAACGCTATGTCTAGCTCTCATCACCATGAGAATACGTTTTTCATCGGCAGTGATTGGGAAACGGGTCAGAATTGAAGGAATGATGGATGGTGCTCAATACAGGGAAGTTCTTGAGGGAAACCTGTTTCAGTCTTCCAGAGATTTGAGACTGGGACGGAGGTTCACCTTCCAGCAGGACAATGACCCTAAGCATACTGCTAAAGCAACACTTGAGTGCTTTAAGGGGAAATATTTGGAAATGTACATACACTTAGGTTGTAGACATTAAAACTCGTTTTTCATCCACTCCACAGATTTCTTGTTAACAAACTATAGTTTTGGCAAGTCGGTTAGGACATCTACTTTGTGCATGACACAAGTAATTTTTCAACAATTTTTTACAGACAGATTATTTCACTTAATTCACATTATCACAATTCCAGTGGGTCAGAAGTTTACATACACAAAGTTGACTGTACCTTTAAACAGCTTGGAAAATTCCTGAAAAATATTTCATGGCTTTAGAAACTTCTGATAGGCTAATTGACATCATTTGAGTCAATTGGAGGTGTGCCTATGGATGTGACCACGCAGCCGTCATACCACTCAGGAAGGAGACGCGTTCTGTCTCCTAGAGATGAGCGTACTCTGGTGCGAAAAGTGCAAAACAATCCCAGAACAACAGCAAAGGACCATGTGAAGATGCTGGAGGAAACAGGTACAAAAGTATCTATATCCACAGTAAAACAAGTCTTATATCGACATAACCTGAAAGGCCGCTCAGCAAGGAAGAAGCCACTGCTCCAAAACCGACAAAAAAGCCATCGTTAATGACCATCGTTATGTTGGAGGAAAAATGGGATGCTTGCAAGCCGAAGAACAACATCCCAACCGTGAAGCATGGGGGTGGTAGAATCATGATGTGGGGATGCTTTGCTGCAGCAGGAACTGGTACACTTCACACAAAAAGATGGCATCATGAGGTAGGAAAATTATGTGGATATGTTGAAGCAACATTTCTAGACATCAGTCAGGAAGTTAAAGCTTGGTCACAAATGGGTCTTCCAAATGGACAATGACCCCAAGCATACTTCCAGACTTGTGGCAAAATGGCTTAAGGACAACAAAGTCAAGGTATTAGAGTGGCCATCACAACGCCCTGACCTCAATCCCATAAATGATTTGTGGGCAGAACTGAAAAATCATGTGCGAGCAAGGAGGCCTACAAACCTGACTCAATTACACAAGCTCTGTCAGGAGGAATGGGCCAAAATTCACCCAACTTATTATGGGAAGCTGGTGGAAACATTTGACCCAAGTTAAACAATTTAAAGGCAAATACGAATTGAGTACATGTAAACTTCTGACCCACTAGGAATGTGATGAAAGAAATAAAAGCTGAATAAATCATTCTCTCTAATATTATTCTGACATTTCACGTTCTTAAAATAAAGTGGTGATCCTAACTGACCTAAGACAGGGCATTTTTACTCTGATTAAATGTCAGGAATGGTGAAAAACTGATTTTAAATGTATTTGGCTAAGGTGTATGTAAACTTCCGTCTTTAACTGTAAATGTATTGGAATGGCCTAGTCAAGTCCCAGACCTCAAACCAGTTGAGAATCTGTGGTATGACTTAAAGATTATTGTACACAAGCGGAACCCATCCAACTTGAAGGAGCTGGAGCAGTTTTGCCTTGAAGAATGGGCAAAAATCCCAGTGGCTAGATGTGCCACACTTATAGAGACATACCCCAAGAGACTTGCAGCTGTAATTGCTGCAAAGGGTGGCTCTACAAAGTATTGACTTTGGGGGAGTGAATAGTTATGCACGCTCAAGTTTTCAGTTTTTTTGGTTTATTCCTTGTTTGTTTCACATTTAAAAATATTTTTCATCTTCAAAGTGGTATGCATGTTGTGTAAATTAAATGATACAAACCCCCCCAAATCTAGGCAACAAAATAGGAATTTAAAAAAAATATATATATATTTGAGATTCTTCAAAGTAGCTACCCTTTGCCTTGATGACAGCCGTGCACACTCTTGGCATTCTCTCAACCAGCTTCATGAGGAATGCTTTTTCAAAAGTCCCACACATGCTAAGCACTTGTTGGTTGCTTGTCCTTCACTCTGCAGTCCAACTCATCCTAAACCATCTCAATTGGGTTGAGGTTAGGTGATTGTGGAGGCCAGGTGATCTGATGCAGCACTCCATCACTCTCCTTGGTCAAATAGCCCTTTGGGTCATTGTCCTGTTGAAAAACAAATGATAGTCCAACTAAGTGCAAACCAGATGGGGATGGCGTATCGCTGCAGAATGCCTTAAATTCCAAATATATCACTGACAGTGTTACCAGCAAAGCACCCCCACGACATCACACCTCCATGTTTCATGGTAGGAACCACACATGCGGAGATCATCCGTTCATCTACTCTGCGTCTCACAAAGACACTAGTTGGTACCAAAAATCTCAAAGTTGGACTTATCAGACCAATGGACAGATTTCCACAAGTCTAATGTCCATTGCTTGTGTTTCTTGGCCCAAGCAAGTCTCTTCTTATTGGTGTCCTTTAGTAGTGGTTTCTTTGCAACAATTCGACCATGGAGGCCTGATTCAGTTGGTGTTGAGATGTGTCTGTTACTTGAACTCTGTGAAGTGTTTATTTGGGCTGCAATTTCTGAGGTGCAATTTACTCTAATGGACCTATCCTCTGCAGCAGAGGTAACTCTGTGTCTTCCTTTCCTGTGGCGATCCTCATGAGAGCCAGTTTCACCATAGCGCTTGATGGTTTTTGCGACTGCACTTGAAGAAACTTTCCAAGTTCTTGAAATTTTCCCTATTAAACTGACCTTCATGTCTTAAAGTAATGATGGACTGTTGTTTCTCCTTGCTTATTTGAGCTATTCTTGCCATAATATGGACGTGGTCTTTTACCAAATAGGGCTATTTAAAAAAAAAAACAGGTAGGCTAGTTGAGAACAAGTTCTCATTTACAACTGTGACCTGGCCAAGATAAAGCAAAGCAGTGCGACACAAACAACAACACAGAGTTACACATGGAATAAACAAACATACAGTCAATAACATAATAGAAAAGTGTATATGGGGTAAGATAAGGGAGGTTAGGCAATAAATAGGCCATAGCTGTACTATTGTTTCCTTTCTTTTTTTTATTCCACTTTGACATTACTGAGTATTTTGTGTAAGTTGTTGACAAAAAATGACAATGAAATCTATTGTAACCCCACTTTGTATCACAACAAAATGTGGAAAAAGTTGAGGTGTGTGAATCTTTTTGAAGGCACTGTATATGTCACCAAGCAGCGACTCATTCAGTCTAGGCCTGATATTTTTATTTTTACAGGGACAGTGCACATTAATCAACGTTGCAGTAAAAGTGCCGGTTTTAGCCAGCCGGCTAATTTTCAACCGCAGTCCCTAAGATAAGATGTATGTATGGTGACATTGGGAAGTTCCAAATGACATATCACTTTACATGGGAGGGAACATGGTGATCTGAATGGTAATAAAATAGGGACTGGGTCTAGTAGGGGGGATTTAGTGTGTGTGTAGGATTAGGGAAAGGGAGATACCTAGTCAGTTGTCCAACTGAATCCATTCAACTGAAATGTGTCTTCCACATTTAACCCCTCTGAATCAGAGTGGTGCAGGGGGCTGCCTTAATCCACATCCACGTCATTGGCGACCAGGGAAGTGTGGGTTAACTGCCTTGCTCAAGGGGAGAACAACATATTTTTACATAGTCAGCTCCTACCCGCCAGGCTACATGCCGCCCCAGTGTGCATGCGTGTATGTGTAATGTTCCAGGTGTTTGGTGGGGCCCCTCCTGACTCTTCCCCCATTCTCTCTTCTAATCAGGGCCATCTAAGTTAGCTCATGTTTAAACCCACTCACTAATTAATGGAGGACTCTCAAGTCTCTCTTTGAGCTGAACCATACTGGCCTTTTCTTATTAATAGCTAGAGATGGAGTTATTGGAGACCATAAACCAGTGTCATTATCTGTCAGAGGAAATCAAAATGTGTGTGTGTGTGTGCGTGAGTGTTTGTGTGACCATACATTTGATGTATTTTTAAAGTTTAATGAATGGGTCATGTCAGTAATGAATGTTATAAACAGCAGATGTGGCAGTAGGATAGTACAGGGGACTGGTAGGAGAATGTGACTATGACTGAAAGGTTGCTGGATTGAATCCCCGAGCTGACAAGGTAAAAATGGGTCATTCTGCCCCTGAACAAGGCAGTTAACCCACTGTTCCCCGCTAGGTTGTCATTGTAAATAATAATTTGTTCTTAACTGACTTGCCTAGTTAAATACAAATACTGTCTCAGGGGCTTTTCTGTCTTACTCTCACACATCCCCCTCATACTGTATGCATCTTAAAGGTTTGATATAGAGTCATTCTTATGTAATGGTTAGATGTGTTTTAGGTTTATTTAGCCACTCACATACTGTACAGTACACATGAGTCCGTATGTATGATCAGCGCTGTATTGCCAAAATCCTGTATGTTAATGAATGGGCTCTGGTGAGTGGTTTTACATTGAGAGAGAACACCACCATACAGTTACTCAGTTTGTGGTTAAACTAAACCTCACAGAGTGGAGAAAGCTGTGCATGTATGGCTAATGAAACACTGGTTTTTAGCTACTATGTCTGCTCACTGATAAAAGAAGAGAGAGTGGGACATAAGAGCCATTCAAGTGTCTTGTTCTATAGATACCATGCTTTATTTGACAGTGTATTCAATAATTCAGTCGTAGAAATGTTTAGCAGTTCTCTTTCTGTTTCATAACATTGTAACTTATAATATTTTGCAACAATTTAGCAGCAACAGCTAAAAATATACATTTTTTGTCTTGAATAAAAACTGTATCTCAGAATGTCCCTTGAGCTAAAGGCAGGTGTGGCAGAGGAGAGCAGAGGCTCTTTGGGACATCTGCAGTGGGACATCTGCAGCTCTTTCAGTGGGACAGAGAGCACAGGACACTGTAACATTGTGCCAGAGCACAGACAGGCCCCCACAAGAACTTACTCAAGAACAGTCAATTATCACAGTCGAGCCAGAAGCTCCCCTCTACCCAAGGTTGTATGTACAGTAAATTAAAACTTCCATTCTCTGTATGTCTTTCCTTTTTAGAAAGATGTCCGGGATATCTTCACGCCCATCCATTTTGAGGCAACGTACGCCCTCAGACAGCACCCTGTCCATACCTGGGGATTCAGAATATTCCCAGCCCTGAAACCCATCCTGCAGCAGAGAGGGGGGCACAGCAACCTGGTAGCCAATAAGGTGAGTCTCTTACATCTATCCACTCATATCGATGCATGGTTAGGAGAATAGGACCCATTTTTTAGACACAAATTTAGCTTAGTCCTGGAATTAAAAATCATACTCAATGGGAATTTCCCTGCATTGAAATTGTTCTTTAGTCCGGGTACTAGGCTTAATCTATGTCCGGGGAACCGATGCTACACTCTTAGAAAAAAACTAGCTATGTAGAACCTAAAAGGTTCCAGGTTAAATCATTTTGGGTTCCTTGTAGAATCCTTTCTTTAGAGTGTGTTATATGGAACCCAAAAAGGTTCTACCTGGAACCAAAAAGGGTTCTCCTATGGGGACAGCCGAAGAATCCCTTTGGAACCCTTTTTTCTAAGAGTGTAGAGTTCTCCACTTACATCCATGTATGGTAGTTACTGTATATTAGAGGATACATTACTGTATTTTCAGTGATGCATCATCATCATCTAACAGTAACCTTCCTTCTCCAGACTGAGTTTGCTCGGTACTGTTCATTGGCCAACTGTTCAACCAATCTGCAGGTCTCTGCATACCTGGTCTTACCACAGTAAGTAGCATTTAGCATAAATGTTCAACTAGAATATGTTGGTGTTTTCTTTGTAATACAATATTTTGTCTTGAAGCTTTTACTTTCTATTTCTTATCTCTGTTGAAGGTTTACTTTACAAATTAATTACAGCATCCCGAAACAAAGAATATTTCTGTGGAAAACAACCTTCATAGGATTAGATCAGGTGTTGACTGTGGTGCCCATGATGTCAATACTCTCCAGTTCACGTCATTAAGGGGGGATTGTTGTACATGTTTATTCATGGTCACATTTCCCCTTAAACCCTTAACTGCCAAGCTCATTTCTGTTACGGCCAGGCTAATACAGTATCTGATTATTCATGACGCAGAGGTGTGTGTGTGTGTGTCTACCTTGCTAAGTTAGATGAGAAACATCAGACTTGTGAGCCCCTCATTGTTTGTGTCATGGAAACATACGCACGCACATGTACACATACACATACACCTCCCCCCACCCCCCACACACACCTTCAGACCCACTTACCCACAAAGCAGCAAATTCTTCAACATGGACATGAGTCATTTTAAAACACCTTTTCCCTCCCCATACTGGACACACAGTGCTTTGTTGAAAAGCTGAGTATGCATAGCCTCTTCCCCTAACAATACAGCTTGTCTAGGGGTACGTCCCAAATGGTACCCTAATCCCTACATAGTGCACTACTTTTATAAATGTAGTGCACTTCGTAGGGAATAGGGTGTCATTTGAGATGCGTGTCTCAGTGCCAGGTCAGTTCCCCTCCTAAGGTGTATAGTGACTAAGTCCTTGCTGTAAAGCCAGGGAATCCACAGGACTGCATAACAGGTACATTCTGATGTTTCCGTGACAGTGACTGTTTAGTCTGGTCTCCCCTGAAACCATGATTCTGGCACTTTATGGAAAGTTGTATGATTTAAGTCAATCAAAATATGAAATAAGATGTTATTTTTTTGTATGACTAAAGTCAATTCAAGTAAAGCAATATCACACCGATGGATGGGATTCGTTGGGGTTATAGCACAGATTTGCTGTAGTCACAGGTACAGTACAAGTCAAAAGTTTGGACATTTCTACATTGTAGAATAATAGTGAAGACATCAAACATAACACATGTAGTAACCAAAAAAATGTTAAAAAAATCTAAATATATTTTAGATTCTTCAAAGTAGCCACCCTTTGCCTTGATGACAGCTTTGCACACTCTTGGCATTCTCTCAACCAGCTTCACATGGAATGCTTTTCCAACAGTCGTGAAGGAGTTCCCACATATGCTGAGCACTTGTTGGCTGCTTTTCCTTCACTCTGCAGTCCAACTCATCCCAAACCATCTCAATTGGGTTGAGGTTGGGTGATTGTGGGGGCCACGTCATCTGATGCAGCACTCCATTACTCTCCTTATTGGTCAAATAGCTCTTACACAGCCTGGAGGTGTGTTGGGTCATTGTCCTGTTGAAAAACAAATGATAGTCCCACTAAGCACAAACCAGATGGGATGGCGTATCGCTGTGCTTTGCTGCTGTGGTAACCATGCTGGTTAAGTGTGCCTTGAATTCTAAATAAATCACAGACAGTGTCACCAGCAAAGCACCATCACACCACCTCCTCCATGCTTCATGGTGGAAACATTATCTGTTCATCTACTCTGAGTCTTACAAAGACATTGCAGTTGGAACCAAAAATCTCAAATTTGGACTCATCAGACCAAAGGACAGATTTCCACTAGTCTAATGTCCATTGCTCGTGTTTCTTGGTCCAACAAGTCTCTTCTTCTAATTGGTGTCCTTTAGTAGTGGTTTCTTTGCAGCAATTCAACCATGAAGGCCTGATTCACGCAGTCTCCTCTGAACAGTTGGTGTTGAGATGTGTCTGTTACTTGAACTCTGTGAAGCATTTATTTGGGCCGCAATTTCTGAGGCTGGTAACTCTGATGAATTTATCCTCTGCAGCAGAGGTAACTGGGTCTTCCTTTCCTGTGGCGGTCCTCATGAGAGCCAGTTTCATTATAGTGCTTGATGTTTTTTGTGACTGCACTTGAAGAAACTGTCAAAGTTCTTGAAATGTTCCGTATTGACTGACCTCCATGTCTTAAAGTGATGATGGACTGTCGGTTCTCTTTGCTTATTTGAGCTGTTCGTGCCATAATATGGACTTGGTCTTTTACCAAATAGGGCTATTTTCTGTATACCACCCCTACCTTGTCACAACACAACTGATTGGTTATCTTCTGTATTACCACCCCTACCTTGTCACAACACAACTGATTGGTTATCTTCTGTATACCACCCCTACCTTGTCACAACACAACTGATTGTCTTAAACGCAGTAAGAAGGAAAGACATTTCACAAATGAACTTTTAACAACACAAACCTGTTAATGGAAATGCATTCCAGATGACTACCTCATTTAAAAAAAAAATAACTAGTCAAGTCAGTTAAGAACAAATTCTTATTTACAATGACAGCCTACCAGGGAACAGTGGGTTAATTGCCTTGTTCAGGGGCAGAATGACAGATTTTTACCTTGTCAGCTCGGGGATTCAATCCTTTCAGTTACTGACCCAACACTCTAACCACTGGGCTACCTGAAGCTGGTTGAGAGAACGCCAAGAGTGCAAAGCTGCCATCAAGGCATATGGTGGCTACTTTGAAGAATCTAAAATATAAATATATTATGATTTGTTTAATGCTTTTTTGGTTACTACATGATTCCATGTGTTATTTCATCGTTTTGATGTCTTCACTATTATTCTACAATGTAGAAAATAGAAAAAATAAAGAAAAACCCTGGAATGAGTAGGTGTGTCCAAACTTTTGACTGGTACTGTATGAGGCGACAGCCTTCCAGTTTTATACATAGGGACCTATTCAATCCAGCCCCTAAGACTGTTAATCTTGCAGGAAACACAACAACATACAGTACTTTGCATTGGGTAATGGGAAGACCATCATGTTGAACACAACCCTGGTGAACGCTGGAGATGATGCCTTCCTCCCCAGGCTCCAGTTACGCTTCCCCTCCAACCTGCACTACATCAAAGTCCTTGATGCAGTACGTGTTTGATTTATTGATTACTCGGAGTAGCAGTTATTACATTTCTCACATAATCACCAATGTAATTTAGACAATGTGGCACTGCAATTCTAAGAAACACACAAAATCATGTGAATCTATGCGCTCTTGGATTGTAATAAATGACACACACAATCCCATTATCTGTTATTATTTTCAGAAGGAGAAGTATGTGAGCTGTGACATTTCAGAGGAGAACAAGACAATTGTAGGAATGGACTGTAGTGTTGGGAACCTGTACTTCAGCTCTGGAGCCAAGGTACTGTAGGCACAACACTCAAACTTACTCCAACCTTACTCTAATGTTACTCTAGCCTTATCCCAACCTTACTCCAACCTTACTCTAATTTTACTCCAGCCTTACTCTGCGACTTCAGCCTTACTATGTCACTCCAGCCTTACTCTACTGTTACTCCAACCTTGCTCTGTCACTCCAGTCTTACTCTAATGTTACTCCAACCTTACTCTAATTTTACTCCAACCTTACTCTGTTACTTCAGCCTCACTCTGTCACTCCAGCCTTACTCTAATGTTACTCCGGCCTTACTCTAATGTGACTCCAGCCTTAATATAATGCTCCTCTAACATTATTCCAACCATACTCTGTTACTCTAATATTACTCTAAGGTTACTCCAGAATTACTCAAACTTTACTTCCATGTTACGCCAATTTTACTCTATTAATCTGGGTCTGTACCCCACTGGGCACAGACATAAATTCAACGTCATGGATGGGTAGGTTACTTTCTTAATGTAATCCATTACAGTTACTAGTTACCTGTCTAAAATTGTAACAAGTAACATAACTTTTGGATGACACGAACTCAGTAATGTAATCTGATTACTTTGAGTTACTTTTGGATTACCTTCCCTTAAAATGCATTAGAAGAAGACAAAAAGGACCCATCAAATGCATTTAGTGTGTCATCATAGTGGTCTCTCGATCAGGAGCAAAAAAAAATGTATTGCACCTTTTTAAAATCTGAATTGAATGTCATTGAGAAAAACAGAAAGGTGTCTTAATGTATTTTTTTCAAACATCCTTTCTGAATTTAAAAGTAATCCAAGAAGCAATCAACTAGTTTTTCTGTAATCTGATTACGATATTTTTGCTGGTAATGTAACTAACTGATTACAGTTACATTCACACAAAAAATCAGATTGCCCTGTTCAATGTCTATTCCTTGTTGGTTCAACGTAAATTTACTGAAATGGCGTGGAAACAGTGTTGATTCAACCACTGTGTGCCCAGTGGGTATCCAGACCCATATCTTCTGTTTGCTGCCAATGCTGCTGCTGTTTTAAAGGCAGCGTTTTATAAACTGCTGTGTAAGAGGGTAATATCTTACTTGCTATCTAATCAGAATTTCTGTATTTTCTGCAGGTGAACATCAGCTTTCTGTTGGATGTAAACCAGAGTAGCAGTGCTGGTGACATTAGCATATCCATCAACACTTTTGGGTAAGTACAGACCCATAAAGGAAAGATGGATGCCCACACACTGAATGCGCCTGCAGTGTTATTGAGTGCAATGTTTTGACCCTAGGTCTTTGTCATAACCTTTATTTTGACTTTTGCAGGTAACTGGATCTGCTAACACCACTTCTGATCTTAGCACAGATCCTCTAACCCACAAATGCAATCGTTCTCCAAAATACATTAAACAATCGAATGGCACGTTTTTTAAACTGACGTCCTGTTACACCATCGGTGACGTCTTGTCAACCTTATCAAACCAAACAGACAGATCGTAAAACAGCCCAATGTGACACTGAGTGGATAAAACATTAGGAACACCCGTTCTTTCCATTACATAGACTGACCAGATGAATCCAGGTGAAAGCTGTCTTTGAATGAGGTATGGTAGTAGGTGCCATTGGGTTTTTCATGCTCAACAGTTTCCTGTGTGTATCAAGAATGGTCCACCACATTCAGCCAATTTCAGCTAATGTTTTGTACACGCAGTGTATGTGTTTGTTCTGTTGCTAGGGGGAACAGGAAACACAGTCCCAGTGACCTGAATTATTCAAATCAGAGGGTGCTGCAGGTTCCCTCTCTTGGTTTCCTCCTGTAGTTGTTACATTGTTGTGTAGTTGAGAAGTATATCCGGCGGCCCCTGTTTTGTCGTTTGGGTAAAGAAAAGCTTTGTAATGTTTGACAGTTTCAGAACACTCCATGTTCATATCTGGTAACACTTAACTGGAGACATTCCTTGCTCAGAGTTTTGTTCAGAGAATGTCACATTTTTCTAACAGCTGGAACAGCTTTTCCTGCAATCTAGAGCCATGATCGTTATGCCTAGTTCGATGTAAAAAAGATGTATATTTTTTCTGCATACGTTATCGAAGCATAGTTCTTTCCCTGTTCAATTATCATTTTAATTAATGAGGCACATTGATTATTTAAGAACCTTTATGCCGCAGGGGTTTAGTACAACTGCTACATTGGTACATAGTACCCAATCATTAATAAAGCAATTGTATTATTTTCTTAAGTCTAGCAACCTTGCCAGCAGGCATGTCAGCTAAGATAGACTAGCTACTCTAACTTGATTGGTAGCTAGTTATGATGTTGGGACATTTTTGTGTTATTATTTATTTAGTATTTATTTATTCATCAAGAAGGAATCAATATCCTACATAGCTTGATCAAATTAATTTACAAACACCTCCTGCGAGTCCTGCCCATCACCGGCAGCTAAAATCAAATCAAACACTGTGTGTGACTCTCTCTCTCTCTCCTCTTCCACTGGCAATACGGTCTGCATACATATCTTTGCTCGATAGTGCACCTTGGAAGGAACCACTTACTGGGGGGCTTTGCCTGGTCCAGTCAATGTGCCATCTCTACAAAATACCACTGACAATTCCTTTTAGCAATAATTATGAAGCTTAGTCGTTACTTTAACATCTGCACATTTTAAAAACAGGACAAATCTGAGGGGGCACATGCCCTTGTGCCCGTATGGGCATGACACCTCTGAAAACCATCTTCAAGTGTCATGTAATGCTTGAAGGTATGCTTTGGCCTCTCACTCTGATAAACAGTAGCAATGTGAAGATCTGCAACGTCTGATGTTTGGAACTTCTTTGAGTTGAATTCCTTTAACAGTATAATGGCATTGACTGCTTAAATGTTTTGTTTTCAATATATCAAATTGATTAATATGAAATGGAATCTAAATAGATCATTTCTTGTTTTTCTTCTGACATGGTCTTTTCCAGAGACAATTCTGAAAATGAGGATCTTCTGCATGACAACTCAGCCACTCTGATGTTACCGTTGAGATATGGCGTGGATGTCAGTGTCCATGGGTAAGACATTTATTTACAGTAACAAAGACAGTACCTCGCTCTTCATTGACAGTATATATAAACATGTCTTATTGTACTTCATAAGCTAATTACTGATCTCCCTTGCAGGTTTGTGACTCCAACATCCTTTGTATTTGGTGACCAGGAACCTACTCCAGTTGATTGCTACACAGAGACATTCAACTACACTTACAAGGTATGTACCATAGGAATACAATATAACATTGTTTTCTAACAGAAACTGATGTGATCATTACAGCCTAGTTTGAGTATTTGAATGACTGACTGCCTGGGTTTATACTGACATATTGTATCGGTGTGCCTTGGCAGGTTGTCAATATCGGTCCAAGCAAATCTCTCAACACGGAAGTTGAGATTGATATTCCCAAGATACTATCACCATATCCATACAGATTACTCCACATTGCAGATTTTCAGGTAAGAGTGTGATTGATTGATGAAATATTCCACCCTTAGCCGTGGTATATTGGCCATGTACCACAAACCCGAGGTGCCTTATTGCTATTATAAACTGGTTACCAACGTAATTAGACCATTAGATAGAACATTTCTGTCATACCAATGGTATATGGTCTATTATAAACTCTGTGGTTCGAGCCCTGAATGCGGATTGGCTGACAGCCATGGTATATCAGACCGTATACCACAGGTATGACAAAACATTTATTTTTACTGCTCTAATTACGTTGGTAAACAGTTTGTGATATATGGCCAATATACCATGGCTAAGGGCTGTGTCCAGAACATCCCTTAGCCATGGTATTTTGGCCATATACCACACCCCTTCGGGCCATATTGCTTAAATATACCACGGCTTTCAGCTAATCAGCATTCAGGGCTCGAACCACCCAGTTTATAATCACCAATATCTAACTTATTTTCTTTCCTCATCTGTTAGACCTCTCTTGGAGAATGTTCCATTAAAAACGGCTCCATCACAGTAGAAGATGATTGTGAGGTGCCACGGTCGTCTTTAATCAAGGAACTGGTCTTCTTCTTCTCCAAAACTAGCAAACGCAAAATGGTAGATACCTCCCTCAACTATTCCTATAATGTATATAGTTATAGTATGTAGCAGTGTTGGGGTCAATTCCATATTGATGCAGTCATTTCAGGAAGTACATTAATTGGAATTCTAATTTTCCCCCAACTTTTCAATGAGGAACATTTACATTTTTGTTTACTTCCTGAGTTTAAATGGAATTGGCCCTAACCTTATTATGTAGCAGTGCTATATTCCACTGATGTTGATGTTTTAAAATGAAATCACAATAGTGCTGTTTCTCTCCATAGTTCTGTGCTCACGGAGACGACCTGTGCCTGACTCTGGTGTGTAGACTAGGAGACATGGACATTGGGAAAGAAGCCACCATTCAGATGGAAGTGAAGCTCAACCCCACTGTTCTACAGCTCACACCGGTAAACACTTCACTAATGCTATACTTTCAAATCTCTTAAAATGACAACACAAATGATAATTTCTTCATTGAGGATATTAAAGTGTTCTAATGTAATCAAATCTTACCCCCCCCCCCTCTCCTCAGGGTCGTCATGGAGTGATGCTGATAGAGAGTACTGGCATCATCACATCACCAAGGGAGGACCCTCACACCATCCTATTACAGCAGACCCCTATTGCTCAGGTAAGAAATGATAGGCCTATACAGTAGTGATACATTGGCCTTATACAGTCATCTTTTGAAGGATAGCATGTCACTGTTCCACAATGGAGATCACTCAAGTCCATGTCAAGTCCGTGTCCATGCACTTGACACATTTATGAAATTGTTTATTCCAATTACTAAAATTGCTTACTATAGTAAAAACTGTTATTGGATTGATGAGGAATTGAAAAATCGTACGTTTGAGAGGGATGAGGCAAAAGGTTTGGCAAATAGGTTTGGCAGCACAACCGATTGGCAAACGTACTGCAAATTGAGAAATCATGCGACTAAACTGAATAAAAATGAGAAACTATACTATGAAACAAAGATAAACGATATAAAGAATGATAGTAAAAACATGACATGCCAGCAACAAACGCTGACACTACACATCCAAGTATATCTGACCAAATTATGAAAGACAAGCGTTGTAATTTTGATTTCTGTAAAGTGAGTGAAAAAAATATTGTTTTCTATCAACAATGACAAGCCACCGGGGTCTGACAACTTGGATGGGAAATTAATGAGGATAATAGCGGACGATATTGCCACTCCTTTTTGCCATATCTTCAATTTAAGCCTACTAGAAAGTGTGTGCTCTCAAGCCTGGAGGGAAGCAAAAGTCATTCCGCTACCTAAGAATAGTAAAGCCCCCTTTACTGGCTCAAATAGCCGACCAATCAGCTTTGAGTAAAGCATGTGTATATGTGTGAGGATGACTCAACACTATACACGTCAGCTACTACAGTGACTGGAATGACTGCAACACTTAACAAAGTGCTGCAGTCAGTTTCAGAGTGGGTGACGAGGAATAAGTTAGTCCTATATAACTAAAAGCATTGTACTTGCAACAAATCATTCACTAAACCCTAAACCTCAACTAAATCTTGTAATGAATAATGTGGAAATGGGGAGCAAGTTGAGGTGACTACTAAACTGCTTGGAGTAACCCGTCATGGTCAAAACGTATTGATACAACATTATCAAGCTAAAATGTGGAGAAGTCTGTCCATAATAAAGCACTGCTCTGCCTTCTTAACAACACTATCAAGAAGGCAGGTCCTACAGGCCCTAGTACTGTCGAAACAGGACTACTGTTCAGTCGTGTGGTCAGGTGCCACAAAGAGGGACTTAGGAAAATTGGAATTGGCTCAGAACAGGGCAGTATGGCTGGCCCTTGGATGTATACATGTCATTTACAAAATAGCCTCCAATACCCTACTCAATCAATTGGATTGAGTCTATCACAGTACCATCCATTTTGTCACCAAAGCCCCTGGGGCGGCAGGGTAGCCTAGTGGTTAGAGCGTTGGACTAGTAACCGGAAGGTTGTAAGTTCAAACCCCTGAACTGACAAGGTACAAATATGTCGTTCTGCCCCTGAACAGGCAGTTAACCCACTGTTCCTAGGCCGTCATTGAAAATAAGAATTTGTTCTTAACTGACTTGCCTGGTTAAATAAAGGTCAAATAAAAAAGAATACCCACCACTGCGACCTGTACTCTCTTGTTGGCTGGCCCTCGCTTCATACTCGTCGCCAAACCCACTGGCTCCAGGTCAGTGGCTCCCTGCAAGACCCTGCTAGGTAAAGTCCCCCCTTATCTCAGCTCGCTGGTCACCATAGCAGCACCCACCTGTAGCACGCGCTCCAGAAGGTATATCTCTGGTCACCCCCAAAAACAATTCTTCCTTTGGCCGCCTCTCCTTCCAGTTCTCTGCTGCCAATGACTGGAATGAACTACAAAAATCTCTGAAACTGGAAACGCTTATCTCCCTCACTAGCTTTAAGCACCAGCTGTCAGAGCAGCTCACAGATTACTGCACCTGTACATAGCCCATCTATAATTTACCCCAAACATCTACCTCTTTCCCTACTGTATTTATTTATTTTGCACCCCATTATTTTTATTTCTACTTTGCACATTCTTCCACTGCAAATCTACCATTCCAGTGTTTTACTTGCTATATTGTATTTACTTTGCCACCATGGCCTTTTTTTTGCCTTTACCTCCCTTATCTCACCTCATTTGCTCACATCGTATATAGACTTGTTTTTCTACTGTATTATTGACTGTATGTTTGTTTTACTCCATGTGTAAGTCTGTGTTGTTGTATGTGTCGAACTGCTTTGCTTTATCTTGGCCAGGTCGCAGTTGTAAATGAGAACTTGTTCTCAACTAGCCTACCTGGTTAAATAAAGGTGAAATAAATAAATAAATACAGAGAGCTAACATTAACAATATACATGTCAATCTCTCCTGGCTCAAAGTGGAGGAGAAATTGACTTAATCACTACTTGTATTTGTGAGAGGTATTGACATCCATGCATAAGTCCAAGTCCAGAACAGACTATGGGAGGCACACAGTACTATATAGAGCTCTAAACCACATCAAGCAACTCGTGGAAGAAGTCAAATTTGATTTAAAAAACAGATAAAAATACATCTTATGGAACACCGGGGACTGTGAAGCGACACAACACAGGCACAAGTATACAAACACGCGATAACATACACAGATTTTGTATTGTAGATATGTGGTAGTAGAGTAGAGGCCTGAGCGCACACACTTAATGTGTTTTGAAATCTGTTGTGAATGTATTGTAATGTTTTTTTAAATGGTATAACTGCCTTCATTTTGCTGGACCCCAGGAAGAGTAGCTTGGCAGAAGTGAATGGGGATCCATAATAAATACAAATGTCCTGGTAGGGTTAAGAAGTGTCAGGAAATTGCCTATGCAACCTCCGAGTGCCTTACTATTATAAAACGCTGGAATGTATAGTGTCCATATTAGGACAGCGGTGTAAATGACGGGACATTTCCAACCTTGTCTGATGTTCCAGGTCATAGATGTACAATGTAATACTAGTGCACGGTAATAACGTTTTATTTCATTCTGATGTTTCAGGTTGTGTTGGAGGCCCACTTCAACCAGAAGCCTCAGGCAGCAGTGGAGGGGTTCATCATTGTAGGGAGTCTACTGGTGGGACTCCTGATCCTGGCCCTGCTCATCTTCGCCCTCTGGAAGGTCAGTACGACACCTTCATCTTTTACACTACACACAAAACAGCATCCAAACACACTGCATTCTTTTCCCTCTCCTTCTCATCTGAAACTGAACCTTGTTCTTTCATTCCCAGGCTGGTTTCTTCAAGAGGCAGTTTAAGAAAGAGATCAGGAGGGATAGCTGGGACTATGTACCAAAGAGTGAGAAGACTGAGAGTATATCCTAAGAGTGTACTAATACAGAATGGTTCTATACGACAACATGAACTAACTGCTGGGGAACAGCTTCTCTACTAAAAAGGCCCATTTTGATTGAGATCATCCAAACCCAAGGGAAAGAACTGCAGGACAATTCAAACATTTGTGGCTCAAAATCTAGGAATCAACAAAATGCTGTAATTTCTCTAAAACATGCCAGAGGAAAAACGTTTGCACTTTAACCTCTGGGCTTGTTGCAGTGAGAGTATAGAACATTGGACTGCGTACGTGGAATGGACTATGTGACCTCACAAGAACAGGCCTATCATTCCTGTTTTTATTCCCCACCAAGAACTCAGGATATGAAGCCGAACATTCCATGGTCTTGTTCAATAGGCATGAAACAGAAGAAAACGCTCCAAAACAGAGTGTGAAACACGGAGGCACTTTCTGTCTCTGTCCATTAATTAAGAACCGCTCATTTTACGTTGCAAAACATTCTCCCATACCTGACTACTTGGATTCGGTCGCGCATATTTATTGTGTCTGCTGTACAAAAAATGTATGAATGCACTGCTGAAGCTTTTCTCTATGGATAGGAAGTCTATTTGTATACAATGATATATACACATCTATATGCCAAATCTATCCTCATTAGGTGTGTATATACTGTGTATATAGATATATCAAGAGGACCTTTCTTTCGCATCCTTTTTAAACAACATTTCCTTTTGTATCTTCATGCTATGGGTAGGGAGGGGAAACAGCCTCAAACGGTCACAATGTCACACATTTATTGTGAAACTAGTGTCACTAGTGATAAACCATCAGATTGAAAGAAGGAACATTTGCTCTGGTTGATCTGTGAGACCCAGCGAAAGCCTCTGCCGAGCCGTACAGCCTAAACCCATGTTTCATAGAAATGAATAGGAGCATTTCATACTCTGCAAAAGTTACGTGTCCAGTGTAACAGACCAGTAAGACCAGTACCTGCACAGGTGTTAATTCTTCAATTTGTATTTTTGCTCACCAGCTTATGGAGTGAATGGGACAGAAGGTTTAATTGTTATAATATAGAACTGAAGGTAACAGAAGGATGAGGAGGTCAGGGAAGTGTCATCAGTGAAAAAAGGCGTCTGTTCACTGACTCACTCACTGAATGACACATACCACTCCTCAAGGGGACAGCACCCTGTGTGTGTGCATACGTGCGTTTGCGTGTATGCATTTTAGTGTGTGTGTGTGTACGACAGCAACTCATACACCAGCAACTCCTACACCATGGCAGCAGAAGTTTCCAACACAGTCAGAAATGAAAAATGAAAGAGCTTGTTCTTCAGAAATGACTCAGGCCTATCATTCCTGTTTTTATTCCCCACCAAGAACTCAGGATATGAAGCTGAACATTCCATGGTCTTGTTCAATAGGCAAACGTTCCTCAAATGGAACACACGGATCAATGGCCTTACCTTTTGTAAAATGTTCATCCCTATGGATTGTGTGTTGTTACTGTAGCTGTAAGGGGTTGGAACATTCAGCTTTTGGAGAGATGGTAGGCTGCATGCGGAAGAGTTTTTACTGCTTCAATTTTCAGGGAGTCAACCTTTCATGACCAAGTTGTCCGTTTTCACAAAAATAAAGAGGGCACATTCCACATTTCTATAAATTGAAAGATTTTTTTATTTTTAATAAATACGTGTGTGGCGTGTAAAAATGGACAGATAACATTTTGTTTGTCAACACATTTCACTTTGGTCTGATAATTGATGTAATCGTGCACTGGAATGTATTATGTTGTCTTTGCTTTAATATAAACCAACCTTTTCTATTTAATGTGCCTGTCTGTCCTCCATTTGGTTATTTCACGTCTAACATTCAAAGATGTACAGTAGTAAAGCCTGTAGGTGACATTCAGTGATAGTGCAAACGGAGGTTGTGCGTATCGACAACCCCTACATACATAGTTTTAGGTTGTGTAAAAGCTCCTCTCTTGTAGATAGTTTAAACTAGACAGTCTATACACTGAAGACAGTTTCTTGTAAAGCACAGTAGGAAAGACTGTATGTTACATTCTGTGGCAATGCCAGTGGAGGTTGGTATGTGTATAGACTCATCCACCCTTTAGACAGCTTTAAAAGGTATCGATTCCGCTCTACATACAGTGTTAAATGCAGCTGCACTTGATGTGTGCCTCCTCTGCCTCCTCGATGTACACTCCAAACAGGGTCAGGAGTTGAGGATGTAACCTGGTGGTAAAACAAACAGGGTCAGGAGTTGAGGATGTAACCTGGTGGTGAAACAAACAGGGTCAGGAGTTGAGGATGTAACCTGGTGGTAAAACAAACAGGGTCAGGAGTTGAGGATGTAAACTGGTGGTAAAACAAACAGGGTCAGGAGTTGAGGATGTAACCTGGTGGTGAAACAAACAGGGTCAGGAGTTGAGGATGTAACCTGGTGGTGAAACAAACAGGGTCAGGAGATGAGGATGTAACCTGGTGGTGAAACAAACAGGGTCAGGAGTTGAGGATGTAACCTGGTGGTGAAACAAACAGGGTCAGGAGTTGAGGATGTAACCTGGTGGTAAAACAAACAGGGTCAGGAGTTGAGGATGTAACCTGGTGGTGAAACATACTTCAGTGAAGCAATTCTTCAATACCGGTTTTAAATTTAAATATATGATCGAAAAAAGACTAATGGTTAAATTACACTGAACATGACCTCTAAGAACTGTCTTTGAGAAGTGTAAATTAAACCCAGAGTAATATGACCATGAGATTACAGTACAGGGCTATACTTAGTGAGCAGCGGTAGGTCATTGCCTTGGTAACATGTTATTTGAGACAGGGTTTGTATCCAGGTTGAAGGTCTGACAGTGTAGTTGCTATGGGGCTTTAGACCAGCTAAAGGATAGAGTTATACCTACTACATCGGCCAGTGTTCACACAGCGTCTCAGAGTAGGGCTGCTGATCTAGGATCATGGGGGGTCTCAGGTCAAGAACAGGAGCTGTACCTGATGAGCAGCTCTGAGGGCACCTCCAGTAGGTCTCCGTCTACGTTCCAGGGGTAGGCCCCCTCGGAGGAGATGATGGGCGCGTTCTTAGAGTCATACTCTCCATTGTCCTCAGCGATGTCATCAGACCAGCTGCTCTGAGAGCGGGGGCGGAGCCTCACAGCCCACACTGTCTGCGTCTCCACGAAGGAGAAACTAAACTGGGGAGGAGGAGAAGAAGAAGATTATATTATTGTCCAACTGTATACAAGGAGGATCCAACATCCCTCCCTAGAACCTCCAATAAGCTTTGAGAGGGAGGCGAGGAATAGAGGAAAGAGGACTGAGAGAACAAGACCATCGTCTCAGTCAGTAGCAACTCCAACCACTAGGGGGCAATGATGCACAGCATCCCCAACCAGACAATTCCCTACACAATAATGACGCCATCTATGACTCTGGTCACAGAGGTTCCATCCTGTCCTCGACAACAGTTCAGTTCAGTTAAGCCACCGTAACCATGAACATAGTACATATGAACGCCCCAGCATATCTTTTATTCATGAAGGAAACAGGGAGGACATGGAGGAGGACATGGAGGAGGACATGGAGGAGGACATGGAGCACTGGGTCTAGATATGATAGTGGAACATTTCCAACCTCAACTGGTATATGTGTTCTGACTTCCCATCTGGAGATAGATTTTTCAAGCGTCGTTTTCCAGATGTGTCCCAGACATCGTTCAAATCAAACTAAAACATTTAAATAGAAGTCAGACTATAAATAAACTCATGGCTGTTTGTTTGTCTGAGTCATAATTGAATAATTTCCATTTCCTGCTTGTATTCATGGGAAATGGCCCAATAACAAACATTAGTCAGAACTTCTCCCGGATAGACAGACAGCATGGAAATGATGAAGTCCTCTAACTATTTGTCTGAACATTACATTAAAACAATATGTACATAAAACAATATGTTTGTATCACTCAGAGGTAGACTTCCCTGCCCAGTCACACAGTCAGCCAGTCACACAGTCAGCCAGTCACACAGTCAGCCAGTCACACAGCCAGCCAGTCACACAGTCAGCCAGTCACACAGTCAGCCAGTCACACAGTCAGCCAGTCACACAGCCAGCCAGTCACACAGCCAGCTAGTCACACAGTCAGCCAGTCACACAGTCAGCCAGTCACACAGTCAGCCAGTCACACAGTCAGCCAGTCACACAGCCAGCCAGTCACACAGTCAGCCAGCCAGTCACATAGTCAGCCAGTCACACAGTCAGCCAGTCACACAGTCAGTCAGTCACACAGTCAGCCAGTCACACAGTCAGCCAGTCAGCCAGTCACACAGCCAGTCAGTCACACAGTCAGTCAGTCACACAGTCAGCCAGTCACACAGTCAGCCAGTCACACAGCCAGTCAGTCACACAGTCAGCCAGTCACACAGTCAGCCAGTCACACAGTCAGCCAGTCACACAGTCAGCCAGTCACACAGCCAGCCAGTCACACAGTCAGCCAGTCACACAGTCAGCCAGTCACACAGTCAGCCAGTCACACAGCCAGCCAGTCACACAGCCAGCTAGTCACACAGTCAGCCAGTCACACAGTCAGCCAGTCACACAGTCAGCCAGTCACACAGTCAGCCAGTCACACAGTCAGCCAGCCAGTCACATAGTCAGCCAGTCACACAGTCAGCCAGTCACACAGTCAGTCAGTCACACAGTCAGCCAGTCACACAGTCAGCCAGTCAGCCAGTCACACAGCCAGTCAGTCACACAGTCAGTCAGTCACACAGTCAGCCAGTCACACAGTCAGCCAGTCACACAGCCAGTCAGTCACACAGTCAGTCAGTCACACAGTCAGCCAGTCACACAGTCAGCCAGTCACACAGCCAGCCAGTTACACAGTCAGCCAGTCACACAGTCAGCCAGTCACACAGTCAGCCAGTCACACAGTCAGCCAGTCACACAGCCAGCCAGTCACACAGTCAGCCAGTCAGCCAGTCACACAGCCAGTCAGTCACACAGTCAGTCAGTCACACAGTCAGCCAGTCACACAGTCAGCCAGTCACACAGCCAGTCAGTCACACAGTCAATCAGTCACACAGTCAGCCAGTCACACAGTCAGCCAGTCACACAGCCAGCCAGTTACACAGTCAGCCAGTCACACAGTCAGCCAGTCACACAGTCAGCCAGTCACACAGTCACACAGCCAGCCAATTACACAGTCAGCCAGTTACACAGTCAGCCAGTCACACAGTCAGCCAGTCACACAGCCAGCCAGTTACACAGTCAGCCAGTCACACAGTCAGCCAGTCAGACAGCCAGCCAGTCACACAGTCAGCCAGTCACACAGCCAGCCAGTCACACCAGCCAGCCAGTCACACCAGTCAGCCAGTCACACAGCCAGCCAGTCACACAGGCAGCCAGTCACACAAGTCACACAGCCAGCCAGTCAGACAGTCAGGCAGTCAAACAGTCAGCCAGTCACACAGTCAGCCAGTCACACCAGCCAGCCAGTCACACAGTCAGCCAGTCACACAGTCAGCCAGTCACAGAAGTCAGCCAGTCACACAGTCAGCCAGTCACACACAGAAGTCAGCCAGTCACACAGCCAGCCAGTCACACAGTCAGCCAGGCACACCAGTCAGCCAGTCACACAGCCAGCCAGTCACACAGTCAGCCAGTCACACAGCCAGCCAGTCACACAGTCAGCCAGTCACACGGTCAGCCAGTCACACAGTCAGCCAGTCACACCAGCCAGCTAGTCACACAGTCAGCCAGTCACACAGTCACACAGTCAGCCAGTCACACAGTCAGCCAGTCACACAGCCAGCCAGTCACACAGGCAGCCAGTCACACAAGTCACACAGCCAGCCAGTCAGACAGTCAGGCAGTCAAACAGTCAGCCAGTCACACAGCCAGCCAGTCACACCAGTCAGCCAGTCACACCAGCCAGCCAGTCACACAGTCAGCCAGTCACACAGTCAGCCAGTCACAGAAGTCAGCCAGTCACACAGTCAGCCAGTCACACACAGAAGTCAGCCAGTCACACAGCCAGCCAGTCACACAGTCAGCCAGGCACACCAGTCAGCCAGTCACACAGCCAGCCAGTCACACAGTCAGCCAGTCACACAGCCAGCCAGTCACACAGTCAGCCAGTCACACGGTCAGCCAGTTACACAGTCAGCCAGTCACACAGTCAGCCAGTCACACAGCCAGCCAGTTACACAGTCAGCCAGTCACACAGTCAGCCAGTCAGACAGCCAGCCAGTCACACAGTCAGCCAGTCACACAGCCAGCCAGTCACACAGCCAGCCAGTCACACCAGTCAGCCAGTCACACCAGTCAGCCAGTCACACAGCCAGCCAGTCACACAGGCAGCCAGTCACACAAGTCACACAGCCAGCCAGTCAGCCAGTCAGGCAGTCAAACAGTCAGCCAGTCACACAGCCAGCCAGTCACACCAGTCAGCCAGTCACACCAGCCAGCCAGTCACACAGTCAGCCAGTCACACAGTCAGCCAGTCACAGAAGTCAGCCAGTCACACAGTCAGCCAGTCACACACAGAAGTCAGCCAGTCACACAGCCAGCCAGTCACACAGTCAGCCAGGCACACCAGTCAGCCAGTCACACAGCCAGCCAGTCACACAGTCAGCCAGTCACACAGCCAGCCAGTCACACAGTCAGCCAGTCACACGGTCAGCCAGTCACACAGTCAGCCAGTCACACCAGCCAGCTAGTCACACAGTCAGCCAGTCACACAGTCACACAGTCAGCCAGTCACACAGTCAGCCAGTCACACAGCCAGCCAGTCACACACAGAAGTCAGCCAGTCACACAGCCAGCCAGTCACACAGTCAGCCAGGCACACCAGTCAGCCAGTCACACAGCCAGCCAGCCAGACAGTCAGCCAGTCACACAGCCAGCCAGTCACACAGTCAGCCAGTCACACGGTCAGCCAGTCACACAGTCAGCCAGTCACACCAGCCAGCTAGTCACACAGTCAGCCAGTCACACAGTCACACAGTCAGCCAGTCACACAGTCAGCCAGTCACACAGCCAGCCAGTCACACAGTCACACAGCCAGCCAGTTACACAGTCAGCCAGTCACACAGTCAGCCAGTCACACAGCCAGCCAGTTACACAGTCAGCCAGTCACACAGTCAGCCAGTCAGACAGCCAGCCAGTCACACAGTCAGCCAGTCACACAGCCAGCCAGTCACACAGCCAGCCAGTCACACCAGTCAGCCAGTCAGCCAGTCACACAGGCAGCCAGTCACACAAGTCACACAGCCAGCCAGTCAGACAGTCAGGCAGTCAAACAGTCAGCCAGTCACACAGCCAGCCAGTCACACCAGTCAGCCAGTCACACCAGCCAGCCAGTCACACAGTCAGCCAGTCACACAGTCAGCCAGTCACAGAAGTCAGCCAGTCACACAGTCAGCCAGTCACACACAGAAGTCAGCCAGTCACACAGCCAGCCAGTCACACAGTCAGCCAGGCACACCAGTCAGCCAGTCACACAGCCAGCCAGTCACACAGTCAGCCAGTCACACAGCCAGCCAGTCACACAGTCAGCCAGTCACACGGTCAGCCAGTCACACAGTCAGCCAGTCACACCAGCCAGCTAGTCACACAGTCAGCCAGTCACACAGTCACACAGTCAGCCAGTCACACAGTCAGCCAGTCACACAGCCAGCCAGTCACACAGTTAGCCAGTCACACAGTCAGCCAGTCACACAGTCAGCCAGTCACACCAGCCAGCCAGTCACACAGTCAGCCAGTCACACAGTCAGCCAGTCACACAGTCAGCCAGTCACACAAATCAGCCAGTCACACAGTCAGCCAGTCAGCTAGTCACACAGTCAGCCAGTCACACAGCCAGTTAGTCACACCAGTCAGCCAGTCACACAAGTCAGCCAGTCACACAGTCAGCCAGTCACACAGTCAGCCAGTCACACAGCCAGCACGTCACACAGGCAGCCAGTCACACAAGTCACACAGCCAGCCAGTCAGACAGTCAGGCAGTCAAACAGTCAGCCAGTCACACAGCCAGCCAGTCACACCAGCCAGCCAGTCACACAGTCAGCCAGTCACACAGTCAGCCAGTCACAGAAGTCAGCCAGTCACACAGTCAGCCAGTCACACACAGAAGTCAGCCAGTCACACAGCCAGCCAGTCACACAGTCAGCCAGGCACACCAGTCAGCCAGTCACACAGCCAGCCAGTCACACAGTCAGCCAGTCACACAGACAGCCAGTCACACAGTCAGCCAGTCACACGGTCAGCCAGTCACACAGTCAGCCAGTCACACCAGCCAGCTAGTCACACAGTCAGCCAGTCACACAGTCAGCCAGTCACACAGTCAGCCAGTCACACAGCCAGCCAGTCACACAGTTAGCCAGTCACACAGTCACACAGCCAGCCAGTTACACAGTCAGCCAGTCACACAGTCAGCCAGTCACACAGCCAGCCAGTTACACAGTCAGCCAGTCACACAGTCAGCCAGTCAGACAGCCAGCCAGTCACACAGTCAGCCAGTCACACAGCCAGCCAGTCACACAGCCAGCCAGTCACACCAGTCAGCCAGTCACACCAGTCAGCCAGTCACACAGCCAGCCAGTCACACAGGCAGCCAGTCACACAAGTCACACAGCCAGCCAGTCAGACAGTCAGGCAGTCAAACAGTCAGACAGTCACACAGCCAGCCAGTCACACCAGTCAGCCAGTCACACCAGCCAGCCAGTCACACAGTCAGCCAGTCACACAGTCAGTCAGTCACAGAAGTCAGCCAGTCACACAGTCAGCCAGTCACACACAGAAGTCAGCCAGTCACACAGCCAGCCAGTCACACAGTCAGCCAGGCACACCAGTCAGCCAGTCACACAGCCAGCCAGTCACACAGTCAGCCAGTCACACAGCCAGCCAGTCACACAGTCAGCCAGTCACACGGTCAGCCAGTCACACAGTCAGCCAGTCACACCAGCCAGCTAGTCACACAGTCAGCCAGTCACACAGTCACACAGTCAGCCAGTCACACAGTCAGCCAGTCACACAGCCAGCCAGTCACACAGTTAGCCAGTCACACAGTCAGCCAGTCACACAGTCAGCCAGTCACACCAGCCAGCCAGTCACACAGTCAGCCAGTCAGCCAGTCACACAGTCAGCCAGTCACACAAATCAGCCAGTCACACAGTCAGCCAGTCAGCTAGTCACACAGTCAGCCAGTCACACAGCCAGTTAGTCACACCAGTCAGCCAGTCACACAAGTCAGCCAGTCACACAGTCAGCCAGTCACACAGTCAGCCAGTCACACAGCCAGCACGTCACACAGGCAGCCAGTCACACAAGTCACACAGCCAGCCAGTCAGACAGTCAGGCAGTCAAACAGTCAGCCAGTCACACAGCCAGCCATTCACACCAGTCAGCCAGTCACACCAGCCAGCCAGTCACACAGTCAGCCAGTCACAGAAGTCAGCCAGCCACACACAGAAGTCAGCCAGTCACACACAGAAGTCAGCCAGTCACACCAGCCAGCCAGTCACACAGCCAGCCAGTCACACAGTCAGCCAGTCACACCAGTCGGCCAGTCACACAGCCAGCCGGTCACACAGTCAGCCAGTCACACAGCCAGCCAGTCACACAGTCAGCCAGTCACACAGTCAGCCAGTCACACAGTCAGCCAGTCACACAGTCAGCCAGTCACACCAGCCAGCCAGTCACACAGCCAGCCAGTCACACAGTCAGCCAGTGACACAAATCAGCCAGTCACACAGTCAGCCAGTCACACAGTCAGCCAGTCACACCAGTCGGCCAGTCACACAAATCAGCCAGTCAGCTAGTCACACAGTCAGCCAGTCACACAGCCAGTTAGTCACACCAGTCAGCCAGTCACACAAGTCAGCCAGTCACACAAGTCAGCCAGTCACACAGTCAGCCAGTCACACAGTCAGCCAGTCACACAAGTCAGCCAGTCACACAAGTCAGCCAGTCACACAGTCAGCCAGTCACACAGTCAGCCAGTCACACAAGTCACACAGTCAGGCAGTCAAACAGTCAGCCAGTCACACAGCCAGCCAGTCACACCAGTCAGCCAGTCACACCAGCCAGCCAGTCACACAGCCAGCCAGTCACACAGTCAGCCAGTCACACCAGCCAGCCAGTCACACAGTCAGCCAGTCACACAGTCAGCCAGTCACAGAAGTCAGCCAGTCACACAGTCAGCCAGTCACACACAGAAGTCAGCCAGTCACACAGCCAGCCAGTCACACAGTCAGCCAGGCACACCAGTCAGCCAGTCACACAGCCAGCCAGTCACACAGTCAGCCAGTCACACAGCCAGCCAGTCACACAGTCAGCCAGTCACACGGTCAGCCAGTCACACAGTCAGCCAGTCACACCAGCCAGCTAGTCACACAGTCAGCCAGTCACACAGTCACACAGTCAGCCAGTCACACAGTCAGCCAGTCACACAGCCAGCCAGTCACACAGTTAGCCAGTCACACAGTCAGCCAGTCACACAGTCAGCCAGTCACACCAGCCAGCCAGTCACACAGTCAGCCAGTCACACAGTCAGCCAGTCACACAGTCAGCCAGTCACACAAATCAGCCAGTCACACAGTCAGCCAGTCAGCTAGTCACACAGTCAGCCAGTCACACAGCCAGTTAGTCACACCAGTCAGCCAGTCACACAAGTCAGCCAGTCACACAGTCAGCCAGTCACACAGTCAGCCAGTCACACAGCCAGCACGTCACACAGGCAGCCAGTCACACAAGTCACACAGCCAGCCAGTCAGACAGTCAGGCAGTCAAACAGTCAGCCAGTCACACAGCCAGCCAGTCACACCAGCCAGCCAGTCACACAGTCAGCCAGTCACACAGTCAGCCAGTCACAGAAGTCAGCCAGTCACACAGTCAGCCAGTCACACACAGAAGTCAGCCAGTCACACAGCCAGCCAGTCACACAGTCAGCCAGGCACACCAGTCAGCCAGTCACACAGCCAGCCAGTCACACAGTCAGCCAGTCACACAGCCAGCCAGTCACACAGTCAGCCAGTCACACGGTCAGCCAGTCACACAGTCAGCCAGTCACACCAGCCAGCTAGTCACACAGTCAGCCAGTCACACAGTCAGCCAGTCACACAGTCAGCCAGTCACACAGCCAGCCAGTCACACAGTTAGCCAGTCACACAGTCACACAGCCAGCCAGTTACACAGTCAGCCAGTCACACAGTCAGCCAGTCACACAGCCAGCCAGTTACACAGTCAGCCAGTCACACAGTCAGCCAGTCAGACAGCCAGCCAGTCACACAGTCAGCCAGTCACACAGCCAGCCAGTCACACAGCCAGCCAGTCACACCAGTCAGCCAGTCACACCAGTCAGCCAGTCACACAGCCAGCCAGTCACACAGGCAGCCAGTCACACAAGTCACACAGCCAGCCAGTCAGACAGTCAGGCAGTCAAACAGTCAGACAGTCACACAGCCAGCCAGTCACACCAGTCAGCCAGTCACACCAGCCAGCCAGTCACACAGTCAGCCAGTCACACAGTCAGTCAGTCACAGAAGTCAGCCAGTCACACAGTCAGCCAGTCACACACAGAAGTCAGCCAGTCACACAGCCAGCCAGTCACACAGTCAGCCAGGCACACCAGTCAGCCAGTCACACAGCCAGCCAGTCACACAGTCAGCCAGTCACACAGCCAGCCAGTCACACAGTCAGCCAGTCACACGGTCAGCCAGTCACACAGTCAGCCAGTCACACCAGCCAGCTAGTCACACAGTCAGCCAGTCACACAGTCACACAGTCAGCCAGTCACACAGTCAGCCAGTCACACAGCCAGCCAGTCACACAGTTAGCCAGTCACACAGTCAGCCAGTCACACAGTCAGCCAGTCACACCAGCCAGCCAGTCACACAGTCAGCCAGTCACACAGTCAGCCAGTCACACAGTCAGCCAGTCACACAAATCAGCCAGTCACACAGTCAGCCAGTCAGCTAGTCACACAGTCAGCCAGTCACACAGCCAGTTAGTCACACCAGTCAGCCAGTCACACAAGTCAGCCAGTCACACAGTCAGCCAGTCACACAGTCAGCCAGTCACACAGCCAGCACGTCACACAGGCAGCCAGTCACACAAGTCACACAGCCAGCCAGTCAGACAGTCAGGCAGTCAAACAGTCAGCCAGTCACACAGCCAGCCATTCACACCAGTCAGCCAGTCACACCAGCCAGCCAGTCACACAGTCAGCCAGTCACAGAAGTCAGCCAGCCACACACAGAAGTCAGCCAGTCACACACAGAAGTCAGCCAGTCACACCAGCCAGCCAGTCACACAGCCAGCCAGTCACACAGTCAGCCAGTCACACCAGTCGGCCAGTCACACAGCCAGCCGGTCACACAGTCAGCCAGTCACACAGCCAGCCAGTCACACAGTCAGCCAGTCACACAGTCAGCCAGTCACACAGTCAGCCAGTCACACAGTCAGCCAGTCACACCAGCCAGCCAGTCACACAGCCAGCCAGTCACACAGTCAGCCAGTGACACAAATCAGCCAGTCACACAGTCAGCCAGTCACACAGTCAGCCAGTCACACCAGTCGGCCAGTCACACAAATCAGCCAGTCAGCTAGTCACACAGTCAGCCAGTCACACAGCCAGTTAGTCACACCAGTCAGCCAGTCACACAAGTCAGCCAGTCACACAAGTCAGCCAGTCACACAGTCAGCCAGTCACACAGTCAGCCAGTCACACAAGTCAGCCAGTCACACAAGTCAGCCAGTCACACAGTCAGCCAGTCACACAGTCAGCCAGTCACACAAGTCACACAGTCAGGCAGTCAAACAGTCAGCCAGTCACACAGCCAGCCAGTCACACCAGTCAGCCAGTCACACCAGCCAGCCAGTCACACAGCCAGCCAGTCACACAGTCAGCCAGTCACACCAGTCAGCCAGTCACACAGCCAGCCAGTCACACAAATCAGCCAGTCACACAGTCAGCCAGTCACACATAAAGCCAGTCACACCAGTCAGCCAGTCACACAAGTCAGCCAGTCACACAGTCAGCCAGTCACACAAGTCAGCCAGTCACACAGTCAGCCAGTCACACCAGTCAGCCAGTCACACAGAAAGCCAGTCACACAGTCAGCCAGTCACACCAGTCAGCCAGTCACACAAGTCAGCCAGTCACACAGTCAGCCAGTCACACAAGTCAGCCAGTCACACAGTCAGCCAGTCACACAGTCAGCCAGTCACACCAGTCAGCCAGTCAGTGTGTGTGTGTGTGTGCATACAGTGGGGCAAAAAAGTATTTAGTCAGCCACCAATTGTACAAGTTCTCCCACTTAATAAGATGAGAGAGGCCTGTAATTTTCGTCATAGGTACACTTCAACCATGACAGACAAAATGAGGGAAAAAAGTCCAGAAAATCACATTGTAGGATTTTTTTATTAATTTATTTGCAAATTATGGTGGAAAATAAGTATTTGGTCAATAACAAAAGTTTATCTCAATACTTTGTTATATACCCTTTGTTGGCAATGACAGATGTCAAACATTTTCCTGTAAGTCTTCACAAAGTTTTCACACACTATTGCTGGTATTTTGGCCCATTCCTCCATGCAGATCTCCTCTAGAGCAGTGATGTTTTGGGGCTGTTGCTGGGCAACTCAGACTTTCAACTCCCTCCAAAGATTTTCTAAGGGGTTGAGAACTGAAGACTGGCTAGGCCACTCCAGGACCTTGAAATGCTTCTCACGAAGCCACTCCTTCGTTGCCCGGGCGGTGTGTTTGGGATCATTGTCATGCTGAAAGACCCAGCCACGTTTCATCTTCAATGCCCTTGCTGATGGAAGGAGGTTTTCACTCAAAATCTCACGATACATGGCCCCATTCATTCTTTCCTTTACATGGATCAGTCGTCCTGGTCCCTTTGCAGAAAAACAGCCCCAAAGCATGATGTTTCCACCCCCATGCTTCACAGCAGGTATGGTGTTCTTTCGATGCAACTCAGCATTCTTTGTCCTCCAAACACGACGAGTTGAGTTTTTACCAAAAAGTTATATTTTGGTTTCATCTGACCATATGACATTCTCCCAATCTTCTTCTGGATCAAATCAAATTTATTTATATAGCCCTTCGTACATCAGCTGATATCTCAAGGTGCTGTACAGAAACCCAGCCTAAAACCCCAAATAGCAAGCAATGCAGGTGTAGAAGCATCATCCAAATGCTCTCTAGCAAACTTCAGACGAGCCTGGACATGTACTGGCTTAAGCAGGGTGACACGTCTGGCACTGCAGGATTTGAGTCCCTGGCGGCGTAGTGTGTTACTGATGGTAGGCTTTGTTACTTTGGTCCCAGCTCTCTGCAGGTCATTCACTAGGTCCCCCCGTGTGGTTCTGGGATTTTTGCTCACCGTTCTTGTGATCATTTTGACCCCATGGGGTGAGGTCTTGCGTGGAGCCCCAGATCGAGGGAGATTATCAGTGGTCTTTTATGTCTTCCATTTCCTAAAAATTGCTCCCACAGTTGATTTCTTCAAACCAAGCTGCTTACCTATTGCAGATTCAGTCTTCCCAGCCTGGTGCAGGTCTACAATTTTGTTTCTGGTGTCCTTTGACAGCTCTTTGGTCTTGGCCATAGTGGAGTTTGGAGTGTGACTGTTTGAGGTTGTGGACAGGTGTCTTTTATACTGATAACAAGTTCAAACATGTGTCATTAATACAGGTAACGAGTGGAGGACAGAGGAGCCTCTTAAAGAAGAAGTCTGTGAGACTGGTTTGAGACAGGTCTGTGAGAGCCAGAAATCTTGCTTGTTTGTAGGTGACCAAATACTTGTTTTCCACCATTATTTGCAAATAAATTCATTAAAAATCCTACAATGTGATTTTCTGGATTTTATTTTCTCATTTTGTCTGTCATAGTTGAAGTGTACCTATGATGAAAATTGCCCCAGTGTATATGTCTCGTGTGTAACTGCGTAAGTAAGTGGGTGCATTTAGGTGTGTAAGGAAGGAAGGGTGACCAGGTGACCTCACCTGATTGTTTACACTGTTGTATCTCTTTAGGTGTTTGATAAACTCTGCCCTGGAAGTGTTTCCTGCTGTGATCAGGGCCATGCTGCCATTGTTCAGTCTTACAGAGAGAGAGAGAGATGTATTTTTTAAATCCTTTCATATGTATACTACATTGCTGTGACCAATGCAATCGGAAACAGGTTTGAACACACATGCATAGCAGGTTCAGTCTGTGGCCAATTCAATCCAAACAGGTTGATAAAGCAACAAATCCTATATTTTTCCTGTCATCTGTCACCATGCAGTAGAATCGAGAATGTCAGGAACAGAACAGAGAGTGGTATACATTAGTTCTACTTATACGTACTACTGTATGTGTTATTGTATACGGGTCAACTAATAGTCAGTTTCTACAAACACTACTGTTTCTGTCTTGTGTAGTTAAGGTTGATGATGCTATAATAAGCAGTGTGGTTCCACTTCACTGTGTGGGGCCTGTTGCTCTACCACATGCTATATCATTACTGAGGCCAGTCTCAGACTGAAGCTTTCGCAAATGACACTCTATTCCCTATGTAGTGCACTACACAGGAGCCTGGAAGAACCTTTTGGGGTTCTAAAAATTGCCACACAGCGGGAGCCTTTCCAGTTCAAAAAGGTTCCTTGAGGAGCCCCTCTGAAGAGGGCCTTTGAGGAACCCCTGTGTAAAGGTTCAAACCAGAACCTTTTTGTGATTGGAGAGGTTCAATTTCAAACATTTTGAATAATATATTGTAGAGGTGTCAGCCTATCAGAAGATTAGAGGTGTGGCTTATTGGAGGCGTGGTATTGAGCTGGTTCTTTTTGTCCACCCGTTGGAGTAAATGACATTCCTGTTCATCATGTTCAGTTTGTACACCTCAAATTTTCCATTAATATTTATGCATATTACATATTATAATATCAATAATACTTACTTTACTGATTACATATAAAATATAAAGTGGTAACCATTCCAACTCTTGCAAAGGCTCTTGAGGAACTCATACACCTATCGAAGACTCATTGAAGCTACAAAACTGTCAGTGTTCAACCTGACAATACAACAGAACAGATGAGCAGGAATTACATTTAGCACCACAGGTGGCCCAAAAATATCTATATGAAAGGCACGCCCCTACTAAGCCATGCTTCTAGTCCATGGTTCCTCCAGGAATCAGTTGCTACATTGAAACATTAAAAGGTTCCTCCAAGAACCGCTCTACTAAACAAAGGTGCAAATATGAACCATTGACTAGCAATGGTTCCTTGAGGAAATCCAGAGGTTCCTTGAGGATCTAAGAGACATTCTAAGAGTGTAGGGAATAGGATGCCATTTGTATAAACCACCTAGAAGTCCTGGTCCTGCAGTGCCCACAGATGCTCTGGTCTTTAAGTTCTCCCTTTCTGCCACTCCCTTTAATAAACTCTGCCACTCCCTTTAATCAGTCATTATGTGCCGATTAGTCCAGTTAGAAGCCTTTGACCTTGGTAGTCTGATCTCAATCCCAGAGGATTACCTGGAACTGGTTGGTACGGCCCCTGTATGGCAATGGCCTGGCTGGGAGGCTGGGCTCCATGTCTACTGAAACACCACAGACACACTGACCCAGTTCACTCATTGGCTTATTTACTCACACCTAACACAGCATGGCATGGATGCTTGGAGTCATCAAGCCATTATCACTGGTCCAGGACTTAGGTCATGCACATTGCTCAGTCAACCACACACACATACTAGACATAGATGCAGGCTCGTATGCACTCACGCACATGTAGGCATTGATGCAGGTTTGCATCCATGTACTGCAGTCACACATGCAGGAGGTAGTTGTGATCAGAGAGACCCACATTCCTCATTTGCTTTTTCTAACATGTTTTATTTTTAGAAGACCTTGACATCGCTGTTGTTTTGTGTATATGTTGTTGTTGTTGTTGTACTGTGATGTATTGAAAATGTAAAATAAAATGTTTGAAAGAAAGAGAGACTCACATACCTGGTGTTAGGGGCCAGGCCCCTGGGGGCCATAGAGCAGAGACAAGGGATGGCCATGATGCTGACGTTGAGGAACAGACCCCGGGTGGTCGTCCACGACTCTTCCTCTTCTAGAGAAGACCAAGGGGGGGAGAAGTTTTAGTGAGGAGAGAGTTAAACTAGAAGGTGATATTTAGAAAAGTTCAGATTGATAAACATCATCCATGACAAACTCACCCATGTCGTCCTTTAAGTACTCATTTCTGCAACAAACAAAAAAACGGTTGCAAAAACAGTTTTGACATTTGTTTTCAGATGCATAATTTTGTCTTTTGTCTTTCTGTGTGAGATTCTCCCCTCATATTTAGTTGGTTGATCTTCTACATCAATTTCACACAGCTAAATACTATCAAACTTGGACTACAGAGTCTAATCATCAGACAGACTTCTGTCACTTACTTTACTGGATCCAGGGTTTCAGTCTGGACCTTCTTCACAGGAAGATAGGACAACTCACAGTCTTCAGGCCTGCAATCAGACACAGACAGACAGAGACAGAGAGAGAGAGAGAGACAGAGAGAGAGAGAGAGAGAGAGAGAGAGACAGAGAGAGAGAGAGAGAGAGAGAGAGAGAGAGAGAGACAGAGAGAGAGAGTGAGAGAGACAGAGAGAGAGAGACAGAGAGAGAGAGAGACAGAGAGAGAGAGAGAGAGAGAGAGACAGAGAGACAGAGAGAGAGACAGAGAGACAGAGAGAGAGAGAGACAGAGAGAGAGAGAAAGAAAGAGAGAGAGAGAGAGAGAGGAAGAAAGAGAGAGATATGGAGGGGGAGGGAGGGAGAGGGAGAAGAGTACCGAAGAGAAGAGAGAGAGAGAGAGTACCGAAGAGAAGAGAGAGAGAGATATGGATGGGGGAGGGAGGGAGAGGGAGAGGGTAGAGAGAGAGAAAGAGAGAGAGAGAAAGAGAGAGAGAGAGAGAGAGAGAGAGAGAGAGAGAGAGAGAGAGAGAGAGAGATATGGAGGGGGAGGGAGGGGGAGGGAGAGAGAGAGAAGAGAGAGAGAGAGAGAGAGAGAGAGAGAGAGAGAGAGAGAGAGAGAGAGAGAGAGAGAAAGAGAGAGAGAGATATGGAGGGAGGGAGGGAGGGGGAGGGAGGGAGGGAGGGAGGGGAGGGAGGGAGGGGAGGGAGGGAGGGAGGGAGGGAGGGAGGGGAGGGAGGGAGGGAGGGAGGGAGGGGAGGGAGGGAGGGAGGGAGGGGAGGGAGGGAGGGAGGGAGGGAGGGAGGAGGGAGGGAGGAGGGAGGGAGGGAGGGAGGAGGAGGGAGGGAGGGAGGGAGGAGGGAGGGAGGAGGGAGGGAGGGAGGGGGAGAAGAGTACCGAAGAGAAGAGAGAGAGATATGGAGGGGGAGGGAGGGGTGAGGGAGAAGAGTCCCGAAGAGAAGAGAAGAGAGAGTGCAGACTTCAGATGGCTAGATTGGAGAAGAGGAGGGATGGTTCTCTAGAGACAGATTAATGTGTGATGAAGAGACTGCTCAGAAGGAAACCCTAGCTTTGATAGCAGGCTGGCAAGTCTCAGTCCCTGGAGGATTATTCCACACTTTATGAGGGAACTGGTGTGATGTGTGTTTTTGTGTGTTTGTGTGTGTGTGTGTGCACACTGTGCATGTGTGTCTTTGCATGTGACTCTCTAGAGAGAGACTGTCTTACTTGAGGTTTGCCAGCGTTTTGATCACGGCAAACTCCCGTCTCTGCCCGGGTGGCATCCAGCGATGCCTCTCTGCCAAGGCCAGCGTCCGCCCGCCGAAACCAAACATGGCGGAGAAGCCGAAACGCAGAAGGCGACCCAGAGAACTGAAACTACACACATCTACCTCCTGATGATGTCCTGGAGAGACACACAGATTGGAAACAAAGACGGCAGAAGTATAGATATCACAGATATCAATGACTGTACTGTATGAAGTTGGCATCATGATGCTGCAGCTGGAATGACAGGTTTCTACTGGATGAAGTGTCCTCTGTCAGCATTCCTCCACTTCCGCGGTACGCCTACATTTAGTCCAGCATCAAAATGGTGAATTATTTACCTCTGGTTAATAACTTCCATTATAATCAGACTATGTCATAGCCATAGCTCTTGTGGCAATACAGGCTTCTGATGGTACAGACACAGGTCCCATCCTATTGGCCAACACACATTCCTGACCTCTTTCTGTCTCGCCCATATATGGCTCCCCGATCCCATACCTCATGAATATTCATTATGGTCTAAAACATCCTGCCAGTTGGCCTTATTCACATGCGTAAATATTGCTTAATTAGAAAACCAACAAGCCCTATATCAGCCTGTCGTAAATAAGCATCACCATGCCCTGTTGGTGTCAGGTGTTCTGTGTTGTTGTTTACATTAGTTTGCCTCTAAGCCAAAAGGCTAGACATATTTTAAGACCAAAATAAAAACATTTGTCTGTGTGTTCATTTCTAATCAGGTGAGATTTGACAGCTTTTTGGAAGGAGGAAAGGTTCAGTCATGTCAAAAAGACGACTTAAGAAATGTTTGTTTGCATTCCCTGAATAAGATGCTTAGACAGGGAGATAAATTATCAAATGCTGCTCCATATTGTCAACTCAGAATAAAGTGTGAATTGTATGACATATTCTCACAGTGCTATTATATGTGTACACGAATGTGAACACAAAACAACTCATCCATCTACATAACCGCTGACAGAACTGGACTGAACTGCAGGCCTGGGTGCTGCTAGAAGTCTCACCTAGCTCAGTGTTATGGATTACAGCACCATATGGTTCATAACGTAAGACAGATGATTTAATGAAGAGTAGGTTTATCTCGTTTAGTTGAGGTCAGCATTGGGTTTATAATGGAAGTCTATTGTAGCATGAGTGATTGTTTCAATGGGATTTCCATTTGTACTGTACACACAATTTTCTGCATGGGATAGATGCCATTTTTCCATAACATTTCAAACTGGTTTCAGTACACATTGTACTGCACTTATAACACAGAGACAGATAATGCAAGAAATGTATTGCTGAAATGTCCGCATAAAGAGGATTATTTTCTATTGTTCTATGATTTTGCACAACAGGAGAAACCTACAAATGATATTTTGTCTGTCATGTTTTCCAAGCCCTGCTACTATGTGTAATCCCTTGACACAAGCCCAATCCTCTTGTCTGTCAGGCTAAGCCCAGACTCACACAGCACAGACAACACAACAGACCAGACAGTTAACTACCAGGAACTTCCAACTCCTTCCTCAGACAGACAGAACAGATGGACAGACACATAGACAGACAGACATCAGACGATAGCCTCACTGAGGTAAAAAGCAGATCACTGCAGTCGGTTGTGGACCAGCAGACCAGCCAACAGATGTATAGTATAGGTGTGTGTGTGTGTGGTTTTAGGTGTTTGTATTCTCTGTGACACCAGAACCAAGGCAGCTACTAGATTTATTAACACTTATGTTCAGTCTGTCACAACAGACTCAGTGAGTGTGAGAAAGCCCTATCTAGTCATATGAGAAAAAATAGAGACGGTGTGAGGGACAGAATGACAGCCCTTCCCTGTCGTTCTCCAGGGACTGTACATTCTTCCAGGGGACCTGTTAACCAGATCTAGACGACAATACCAGCAACTCTGCTCAGAGCCTCCCACAATGTCAGCTATGGAGCTAATTAAGTACTTTATGGAGCTAATTAAGGACTTTATGGAGCTAATTAAGGACTTTATGGAGCTAATTAAGGACTTTAAGCACCAGATTGCGCCAACTACTAGTTTCTCACCTATCATTCTATTGTGGCAGAAGAGAACCTTATAATTCTGAAACTGGTACTCTGTGTGTGGATCACACACGCACGCTCACACACGCACACACACACTCACACAACTCGGTGGACTAGTAAAGTAAATATGCATGCCATTTACATAGTAATCCAGTCAGTGTATATTTGAGCTCCATTAGGGAAGGGGAAAGGGGGTTACCTAGTCAGTTGTATAACTGAATGCAATCAACTGAAATGTGTCTTCCCCATTTAACCCAACCCCTCTGAATCAGAGAGGTGTGGAGGGCTGCCTTAATCGACATCCACGTCTTCGCTGCCTGGGGAACAGTGGGTTAACCGCCTTGTTGTATTCAGCGCATGTGACAAATAACATTTGATTTGATTTACTCAGGGGCTTAATTACAGTTTTACCTTGTCAGCTCAGGGATTCAATCCAGCAACCTTTCGGTTACTTGCCCAACGCTCCTACCCGCCAGGCTGTTCCATTGCAGCTCTATAATCAGTAGTATTGTAGTGATTTCTACAGATGAAATGGAATAACACAGGAGAACAGGAGAACATGAGAACGTACCCATGATGATGTGCATTGCAGCAGTAACAGGATGCCGTATGCCATGGACAGAACAGGCCACCACGTCAGTGGACCCTGGGGAGAAAGACATGCAGAACATCATCAAACAATAGGTAGTTCTCACAGGGGAATGTCTTTACCATCCAGGTAGTTTGGCTATTCTCTCATTCACTTACAGTATATACATTCTCGGATTTCCCAAACCTATAATGGCTGACCTTATTATTGCAGAAGTAAGCCACCTGATTGTAGCAAGCTATCACGATTCACAGTGATACAAAAGACGAGGAAACCTATGCAAACACACTGTATCTCACTGTCTGTAGAGGTTGGGTTAATAATGAACAAAATGAGCACTTTGTTAGAGGAAAGTCATTCAACTTAATATTGTCTGATGCCAATTAAGCCGAGTTTACCTTGCGGTCAGCGGTGGCCGGAATAGAACAGGTGTCAGTGTGTTTGTACAGATTACAGACATAGACAAACACACAGGAGAGAGAGAGAGACAGAGCATGAGAAAGAGAGAGAAAGCGAGAGAAAGAGATGGAGAGAGAGAGAGAGAAAGAGAGAGAGAGAGCAGAGAGAGAGAGAAAGAGATAGAGAGCAGAGAGAGAGCAAGAGAGAGCGAGAGAAAGAGATGGAGAGAGAAAGTCCATAAACACAAACAACTTCTGGCAAAATTGGAAAAAACTAAACAAGAAAAATTTGCGATACAAAATGGTGACATATGGACAACCCATTTTAAAACACTTTACAACACCGTTCAAATTGACACAAACGCAGAACAACGTCAAATTCATGAGAAGTTGAATGGATTAGAAAAAGCTATAAAGGACAATCAAAATCCATTGGACTCCTCAATTACTGACCAGGAGCTCTATAAGAAACTTCAGGCTCTCTCTTATAAAGCTTGCTTATCGACTTCCAAAAAGCATTTGATTCTATTTGGCATACAGGACTGTTCTACAAATTTCTTGAAAGTGGTGTAGGGGGTAAAACATATGACATAATTAAATCAATGTATACTGGCAAGAAAATAACAGAATTCTTTAACCAGGGGCGGGGCATTCGTCAGGGTTGCAATCTGAGCCCTGCACTCTTCAATATTTACATTAACGTATTGGCCACTACTGTAGAAAAATCCTCAGCTCCTGGTGTTAGTCTCTACAATTCAGAAGTTAAATGTCTACTCTTCGCAGATGACCTATGCCTGCTGTCACCCACAGCACATGGCCTACAGCAGAGCCTGGACCTGCTAGAGCAGTACTTCCACACCTGGGCCCTGGCAGTAAACCCCAAAAAGACTAAAATAATGATTTTCCAGAGAAGATCCAGATCTCAGAGAATTAGACCAAAGTTCTTAATTGGTACAAAATATATAGAGTACTGCAACACACTACAATTACTTAGGTTTAAAAATAAGCTCAACTGGACACCTTAATGAGGCAGTAAATGAACTGAGAGAGAAAGCACGCAGGCCATTCTACCCCATTAAAAAGCTAATTCAAATTGAAATACCTATTAAAATTTGGCTAAAACTAATTGAATATGTCATTGAACCAATTGCACTTTATGGCAGCGAGGTGTGGGGTCCACTTGCAAAACAAGATTTCATAAAATGGGACAAACACCCTAATGAAACCTTGCATGCAGAGTTCTGTAAGATTCTCCTACATGTCCAGAGGAAAACAACAAACAATGCTTGCAGGGCAGAATTAGGCCAATATCCACTAATAATAAAAACTCAAAAAAGAGCAATTAAGTTTTGGAAACATCTAAAATGCAGTGACCCCCTCTCATATCACTACCAAGCCCTGCAATTCCAAGAGTTGAGCAAAGAAAAGAGTCCCCTCATCCAGCTGTTCCTGAGTTCACAAACCTGTTCTACTAACACACTGAAGCTTCAGGACCAGAACATCCAATCAATCAGCATAAACCAAATTACAACACAGTCAAAACAAAACTATATTGCTTATTGGGAAACACAAGCACAAACACAAAGCAAAATGCAGTGCTATCTGGCCCTAAATCGACAGTACACCGTGGCTAAATATTTGACCATGGTTACTGATCAAAACCTTAGAAAAACCTTGACAAAGTACAGGCTCAGTGAGCACAGCCTTGCCATTGAGAAGGGTAGACACAGGAAAATCTGGCTCCCTCCCAGCCACTGCACAACAGCAGAACCTGAGACGGAGCTGCATTTCCTGACAAAATGTTACAAAAATATAAAACAATTAGTGTCATTTCCCCAAATTTGAAACCATTATTCAAGGTTTCATAAGTTGAGGGACTGTGTCTGACAGACCAATCAACCTGCACATGTCCTCTACTGTATGCTTATTGTTATTGTTGAATGTATGGTTATTTTGACACTTGGTTTTGTTGTTACTGTTGTCCCATTGACAATTCTGATTCTCATTTTTATATTGTAAATATCCTAAATTAGCTTTGGCAATATGTACATTGATACGTCATGCCAATAAAGCAAATGAAATTGAATTGAGAGAGAGAAAGAGATGGAGAGAGAGAGAGAGCAGAGAGAGAGAAAGAGAGAGAGAGAGGGAGAGAGAGAAAGAAAGATGGAGAGAGAGAGAGAGCAGAGAGAGAGCAAGAGAGAGCAAGAGAAAGAGATGGAGAGAGAGCAAGAGAGTGAGATAAAGAAGAGAGAGAGAGAGCAGAGAGAGAGCAAGAGAGAGAGAGAGAGAGCAAGAGAGAGAGAGAGAGAGCACAGAGAGAGCAAGAGAGAGAGAAAGAAGAGAGAGAGAGAGAGAGAGAGAGAGAGAGAGAGAGAGAGAGACAGAGACAGAGACAGAGACAGAGAGACAAGGTTGTCTGTCACTTGGTGAGTAGGCATTTCCTTTCATGCTGCTATCTGCCATGTTGTTTGCGCAGATGAACAGGATATAAGAACTGATGTCTGTAAATGAGTAGGTCTATAGACAGACTGGCTGGGTGAGAAACTGACCTTTCCCGCCTCTCCTCTGACATGGTGGCGTGGATACCACGGAACACATACAGGAGTCATATCAGACAGATCGGCTACAGAAAGATACACTTACCAAGTTTCTGCTACTGTTATACAGTTACAACCCCACCCCCCCTCCAAACCAACCCCTCTCCAGACCCTGCATCTTCATTGCTGCAATTACATTTGATAAGAAGGGTAAAGGGAATTTCAGGTATATTTTCATTCATAACAAATACAGATTGGTGATTAGTCGTAGAATTTAACTTAAAAAATACATTGAAATGTGAGTTACATGTAATTAAGATACTTAAAGTAGCTAATACATTTCTAAATGTTTAGAGAGGATAAGCATTGTAATTGTTTATTATGCATGAACTAATCATTTGCATAGTGTGATTAATAATTACATAGATAAATGCCATCTGAGATTTCCCCCATTCTACAATGGAACTAGTGTCGATGATAATATAGTATTTTACATCATCAGTTGTGTTAGCATCTATTGTTCCTAGCCATTGTTGTGGGTGGTGCTCACATTATCACCAGCGATGGCAATTCCACCCTCATTAATTACCTCTTCCCAAAAGACACACACTTGTTCATACTGCGCCAACAATGTTAGCATCTCCATATGAACACTGTACATCACCCATACATACAACAGCACTACAGATGAAGAGAGATAACATGCAGGAGGCGAGGTGGAAGAGAGAGATAGAGACAGAGAGAGGAAATAAAGAGAGAGAAAGAGTAAGAGAAAAAAGAGAGAGTGATAGATAGAGAAATAAAATGTCCTTGGAAGTGTGCAAGGCACTTCTGCAGAACAATTAACTTAATTAAGCAGACATCATGAATATTCATATGCCTGTTAATGTCTCCCCACCCTGGCCGGCAGATGAATGTGATGCTAGTCTAGTCAAGCATGTCTCAAAGAGAGAGAATAAGAGACAGAGAGAGAGATAGGGAGAGAGAGAGATAGGGAGAAAAAGAGCGAAAGAGAGAGAGGGAGAGAGACTCTGGAAGGGAAAACTAACAGCACCAACATTTTGGTGGTTTGTCTGGAATATCAAAGAAATTAATAGTCCCCCTGAAACCCTTTAAACCGGTCCAATAAATTTGAATCCTGTTGTTTATATGCTACACATACCAAACAGCTGTATAATATGTATGTAGAAATTAGAAATGGTTTCTTGATTAGCATGCTCAGGGCATTTAATTGGCCTTTCTCTAAATTAAATGTATTTGTGATCCTCTGTGTAGCACTACTGATTCTGTTTAAGTAAGATGATGTGATGACTGGATTATTATTATTTTTAATTACGATGTAAAAGTTTTAACTATGACAGCAATAGCAATTAGTTAGCTCAACTTTAAAATCTCAGAAAACAAACAAATGCATTAAATGCAAGAAGTGTGAGATAGATAATAGATATGGATATTGTTGAGACTATGGATATAATTGTTAACTTTGATAGTACCATAATACCACCTATCTTTTAAATTCAAATGGTGTAATGTTGGTAAACTGTGGAGCAGACCTGTGTATTTGAATATTTGTCATTTAAATTCTTGTTATCTGTGTATTTGTGTATTTTCTAATCATGGGGCCCGAATCAACTGCTTTTTCAAAACGTTCCATGTGTATTTCCAAAAACATTCGAATGTTCAACTACTTCTGTTTTCAAATAAAACATATCAAAACACTTACTTACCAAATGACTTTGAAAGTAACTGAAATCCCCTGAAAGTAACTGAAATCCCCTGAAAGTAACTGAAATCCCCTGAAAGTAACTGAAATCCCCTGAAAGTAACTGAAATCCCCTGAAAGTAACTGAAATCCCCTGAAATAGTATTTGAACACAGGGCTGCTGTGGAGCTTGTTTATTACTTCCATCAACAAAGGAGATATGATCACATCCCTCCTCAGTCTCAGGAGTGACCTATTCCTGGTACAGTGGTATCTATTCCTCCTAGGGTGCCGATCTCACCTCGCTCTCCTGTTTGTGATTGGAAACTGTTTACAAATACTCCATAGGGAAACCCACTAATGAAGAGATACAGTGACTTCTGAGCATCCAATTTGCAGGGGGTGCAGAGTTGGACGGCTTCCATTCTTGGCTGCTAACAGCAGCACTCAATTTTACCACCACAGCCTAGAATGACACATGAAGGTCAAACTGTTGGCTTAAAAAGCCAGACTGGCCCACGCCAGCATTGTTGATACCCTCGCTGCTGGCTGTGGTGTGTAGGGTCATTCATGGCGTGTGTGTGTGGCTATGAGGGTTTAATCCACAAATAATTGGAGTGATGAGCTCTTTATAACCATCCACTGCATGAGGCTCAGAATCAGTTAATGTCTGAGCCACATGCATTTACAAAGGTTGATAGACTGCCAATGTTCACAATTCTAAAGTGCAGTAGAACGCTGTATAATCGTGGTTCTGTCTCAAATAGAAGGCAATTTGCTCCCAGTGCAATCAAATCAAATTAAACCAAATTAAACCAAATTAAAAATGATACATTTGCTTCAACGAACAGTGTTTTCAATAGAATAAATCACTCTCTCTATGGAAATGTCCTTGATATGGGATAATATTGAGATGTTTGTCAATTACATGGTTCTGAATACGTTTTGATTAGATAAAAAATCATTTAGATCTGTTAGCACATTTTACAGTGCTGTAATGTGAGAATCCTCTGTCTGCTATGCTTCAAGAAAACATTTAGAAGCACCCTGACCTCTATGGCCTGATGGTGTGTAGTAACATACAAACTAAAACCATTCAAACTAATATGGTGTTGTAATAGCAGATGTACTCTTCATAAACTATAGGGTCATCTCATCACCTGGAGAAAAGTTGTTCTAAATATTGGGGAGGATTGAGAACAGCTGCAGAGGAGAGTGGTCAAGCCACCCTTGCTCTTCACCTGCTGGGGTGTCTGTGTGTCTGTCAGTGTGTGTGTGTGTGTGTGTGTGTGTGTGTGTCTGTGTGTGTGTACCACCATCCTTGCTCATCACCTGCTGGTATTAGCCCTAGAGGAAGTGTTGCTCGGACAGGCGTGAACATGGAGTCTGTGTCCCTGCCTGCATCCATCTGGGCCCGGAGCAACAGCCCATGGGCCACCTCGGCCACCGAGCCATCCCCACCGACAACCACAACCCTGGGGAAAACACACACACACACACACACACACACACACACACACACACACACACACACACACACACACACACACACACACACACACACACACACACATACATGAGATAGAGCACACACGAAAATAGGCACAGACTAAACAATTGTCTTTCAAGGGTTCTTTGGGAAGGGTGATGGTTCTATGCAGAACCATACTGAGAACCCATTAAGCCCGTCAAAGGATCTTTGCATTTTTATTCATGATATTTAAAATTAATTTAATATAAAAACCTGTATGGTTCCACAAAGAACCTTTGAGATTGAGAAAGGATGTTTATAGATCCATTCTCCATGAAGGTTCTATACTGAACCATAAAAAAGGGTTCTAAACTCAGCAAAAAAACCTTCCTCTCACTGTCAACTGCGTTTATTTTCAGCAAACTTAACATGTGTAAATATTTGTAGGAACATAAGATTGAACAACTGAGATATAAACTGAACATGTTCCACAGACATGTGAAATTGAATAATGTGTCCCTGAACAATAGGGGGGTCAAAATCAAAAGTAACAGCCAGTATCTGGTGTGGCCACCAGCTGCATTAAGTACTGCAGTGCATCTACTCTTCATGGACTGCACCAGAGTTGCCAGTTCTTGCTGTGAGATGTTACCCCACTCTTCAACCAAGGCACCTGCAAGTTCCCAGACATTTCTGGGGGGATTGTCCCTAGCCCTCGCCCTTCGATCCAACAGGTACCAGGCGTGCTCAATGGGATTGAGATCCGGGCTATTTGCTGGCCATGGCAGAACACTGACATTCCTATCTTGCAGGAAATCACGCGCAGAACTAGCAGTATGGCTGGTGGCATTGTCATGCTGGAGGGTCATGTCAGGATGAGCCTGCAGGAAGGGTACCCCATGAGGGAGGAGGATGTCTTCCCTGTAACGCACGGTGTTGAGATTGCTTGCAATGACAACAACATAGAGGTACACATGGAATAAACAAGCGTACAGTCAATAACACAATAGAAAAAAAATAAAGTCTATATAGAGTGTGTGCAAATGGCATGAGGAGATAAGGCAATAAATATCACTGGAGTGATAGATGAGCAGATGTTGATGAGCAGATGATGGTGTGTAAGTAGTGACACTGGTGTGCAAAAGAGCAGCAAAGTAAATAAAAACAACATGGGGATGAGATAGGGTGGGCTATTTACAGATGGACTATGTACAGCTGCAGTGATCAGTTAGCTGCTCAGATAGCGGATGTTTAAAGTTAGTGAGGGAAATGTAAGTCTCCAGCTTCAGCGATTTCTGCAATTCGTTCCAGTCACTGGCAGCAGAGAACTGGAATGAAAGGCGGCCAAATGAGGTGTTGGCTTTGGGGATGACCAGTGAGATACACCTGCTGGAGCGCGTGCTACAGGTGGGTGTTGTTATTGTGACCAGTGAGATGCGATAAGGTGGAGCTTTACATAGCATAGACTTATAGATGACCTGGAGCCAGTGGGTCTGGCGATGAATATGTAGCGAGGGCCAGCCGACTAGAGCATACAGGTCGCAGTGGTGTGTGGTATAAGGTGCTTTGGTAACAAAATGGATGGCACTGTGATAGACTACATCCAATTTGCTGAGTAGAGTATTGGAAGCTATTTTGTAGACGACATCGCCAAAGTCGAGGATCGGTAGGATAGTCAGTTTTACAGGGTAAGTTTGGCAGCGTGAGTGAAGGAGGCTTTGTTGCAAAATAGAAAGCCGATTCTAGATTGATTTTGGATTGGAGATGTTTGATTTGAGTCTAGAAGGAGAGTTTACAGTCTAGCCTGAGTAGTGATGCTAGTCGGGCGGGCGGGTGCGGGCAGCGAACAGTTGAAAAGCATGCATTTGGTTTTACTATCGTTTAAGAGCAGTTGGAGGCCATGGAAGGAGTGTTGTATGGCATTGAAGCTCGCTTGGAGGTTAGATAGCACAGTGTCCAAAGAAGGGCCGGATGTACACAGAATAGTGTCGTCTGTGTAGAGGTGGATCAGGGAATCACCCGCAGCAAGAGCAACATCGTTGATATATACAGAGAAAAATGTCGGCCTGATAATTGAACCCTGTGTTACCCCCATAGAGACTGCCAGAGGCCCTCCGATTTGACACACTGAACTCTGTCTGTGAAGTAGTTGAGGCAGTCATTTGAGAAACTCACCAGGCGAGGAAGTCATTTGAGAAACCAAGGCTATTGAGTCTGCCGATAAGAATACGGTGATTGACAGAGTCGAAAGCCTTGGCCAGGTCGATGAAGACGGCATTCAGTACCTTGAGCGTGGCTCAGCGTGGCTGAGGTGCACCCATGACCAGCTCGGAAACTGGAATGCACAGCGGAGAAGGTACGGTGGGATTTGAAATGGTCAGTGATCTGTTTATTAACTTGGCTTTCGAAGACTTTAGAAAGGCAGGGCAGGATGGATATAGGTCTGTAACGATTTGGATCTAGAGTGTCACCCCCTTTGAAGAGGGGGATGGCCGCGGCAGCTTTCCAATCTTTAGGGATCTCAGACAATACGAAAGAGAGGTTGAACAGACTGGTAATAGGGCTTGCAACAATGGCGGTGGATAGAGAGGTTCCAGATTGTCTAGCCCAGTTGATTTGTACAGTTCCAGGTTTTTGAGCTCTTTCAGAACATCTGCTATCTGGATTTGGGTGAAGGAGAAGCTGGGGAGGCTCGGGCAAGTAGCTGCCGGGGTGCAGAGATGTTGGCCGGGGTTGGGGTAGCCAGGAGGAAAGCATGGCCAGCCGTAGAGAAATGCTTATTGATTATCATGGATTTATCGGTGGTAACCGTGTTACCTAGCCTCAGTGCAGTGGGCAGCTGGGAGGAGGTGGTCTTGTTCTCCATGGACTTTACAGTGTCCCAAAACCTTTTGGAGTTAGAGCTACAGGATGCAAATTTCTGCTTGAAAAAGCTAGCCTTTGCTTTCCTGACTGACTGCGTGTATTGGTTCCTGACTTCCCTGAACAGTTGCATATCGCGGGGACTATTCTATGCTATTGCAGTCCGTCACAAGATGTTTTTGTGCTGGTCAAGGGCAGTCAGGTTTGAAGTGAACCAAGGGCTATATCTGTTCTTAGTTCTACATTTTTTGAAAGGGGCATGCTTATTGAAGATAGTGAGGAAATTACTTTAAAGAACAACCAGGCATCCTCGACTGGCGGGATGAGGTCAATATCCTTCCAGGATACCCGGGCCAGGTCGATTAGAAAGTTTTGCTCGCTGAAGTGTTTTAGGGAGTGTTTGACAGTGATGAGGGGTGGTCGTTTGACCGCAGACCCATAGCGGATGCAGGCAATGAGGCAGTGATCGCTGAGATCCTGGTTGAAAACAGCAGAGGTGTATTTGGAGGGCAAGTTGGTCAGGATAATATCTATGAGGTTGCCCATGTTTACGGATTTAAGGTTGTACCTGGTGGTTTCCAGGATAATTTGTGTGAGACTGAGGGCATCTAGCTTAGATTGTAGGACTGCTGGGGTGTTAAGCATATCCCAGTTTAGGTCACCTAACAGAACGAACACTGAAGATAGATGGGGGGCAATCAAATCACATATGGTGTCCAGGGCACAGCTGGGAGCTGAGGGGTTCTTTAACAGGCAGTGAGAGACTTATTTCTGGAGAGATTAATTTTTAAAATTAGAAGCTCGAACTGTTTGGGCATAGACCTGGAAAGTATTACAGAACTTTGCAAGCTATCTCTGCATTAGATTGCAACTCCTCCCCCTTGGGCAGTTCTATCTTGATGGAAAATGTTGTAGTTAGGTATGGAAATCTCAGAATTTTTAGTGGCCTTCTTAAGCCAGGATTCAGACATGGCAAGGACATCAGGGTTGGTGGAGTGTGCTAAAGCAGTGAGTAAAACAAACTTAGGGAGGCTTCTGATGTTAACATGCATGAAACCAAGGCTTTTTCAATTACAGAAGTCAACAAATGAGAGTGCCTGGAGACACACAGGGCCTGGGTTAGCCTCCACATCACCCGAGGAACAGAGGAGGAGTAGGATGAGGGTACGGCTAAAGGCTAGCAAAACTGGTCGTCTAGTGCGTTGGGGACAGAGAATAAAAGGAGCAGATTTCTGGGCGTGATAGTATAGATTCAGGGCATAATGTGCTGATAGGGGTATGGTGGGGTGCGGGTACAGTGGAGGTAAGCCCAGGCACTGAGTGATGCTAAGAGAGGTTGCATCTCTGGACACGCTGGTTATACTGGGTGAGGTCACCGCATGTGTGGGAGGTGGGACAAAGGAAGTATCTGAGTCATGTACAGTGGGACTAAGAGTTCCGCAGTAAACTAAAACTATGATAACTATCCTAAACAACAGTATACAAGGCATATTGACATTTGAGAGAGACATAAAGCGAGGCATAAAGCAATCACAGGTGTTGATTGGGAGAGCTAGCTAAGACAACAACAGGTAAGACAACAACAGCTAATCAGACAACAACAACAGCTAATCAGACAACAACAACAGGTAAAATGGCGATGATTTGGCAGAGAGGGTCGGTTAACTACACACAGGGCCTGAGTTCGGGGCTAGGGTGACAGATAAACAAAGGTAAACATAGTGGAGTACTGTGATAAATGAACAGTCCAGCAGGCATCAGCTATGTAGCCAAGTGATCATAGGGTCCAGGATGCAGCAATAGATGGAACAGGGAAGCCGCAGGGTAGTCGTTGCTACGCTAGCATGCGGGAGACACGGCGTTTAAAGTTAACAGGCCGGGGTAAGTAGAAGCGTCTGCTCCGACGTCCGGCAAAGGCCGGTTGAAGGCACAGCGGATGGAATTACATCTGCGGACTAGTCGTAGTGGTACGGCGGGGCGCCGTGTCGACGAAGAGACCGGGCCAGATGGGGAAAGAGGTATTGTAGTTGTGGTAATTTCGGACTTTACCTGTGAAGTTCTTTGGATTTTTCCGAATTATCTTTGAAAGACAGGGTCCTGAAAAAGGGACGTTTCTTTTTTTGCTGAGTTTATATAACCCCAAAAAGGGTTGTAACCACAGCGGAACCTTTTTGATGCTACTATATATAACTTTTTTTATGTTCTTTATTGAACCTTATGAAGGATTCTCTACAGCACCATAAAAGTTCCATTTAGAACCTTATGAGCATGGTTATTTAAAGAACCTTCAAAAAAGGTTCCATATAGCACATAAAAAGGTTATTCTATGGTTACAAGCCCCCCCAAAAATATTTATAGCCTAACTATATAGAATCATTTGTTCTATATAGTTAGGAAAGGACAAAGTACAGGGTACACACCCACACAGCAACACACACACTGCCAATACCATGAAACAGCTCAGGGTAAATGTATGAGTAAGGACGTGCTCCCCTCAGCCTATGTAGCTGATCACTGATCACTGGGTAAACATGACATACTGACATAGCATGATAAATCAGTCATATTAATCACCTGACTAAACAGAGAAGGCGTGTGAAACACAGGTCATGGCCAGACAGACACACACACACGCAAGAACCCCCACATACAGATGCACGCACGCACACCCCTACTGTCTACACTCATTCTAATTACTGAATGAGAATGGAGCTGCCCTTGAGACTTCTTTAGTCAAGCAGTAGGTAACAAATATATATATATTTTTTCATGGTATACAAGACATTGGTCTGATTCGCCGCTATCGGAGTGGACTGATCCATTGTGGAAGCCATGGGGATGGCACAGTCCATCACTCTAAGACCTGCGCTACTGAAATTGTATATGGTTATATTATGTAAGAACAACTGTGCTACACTAATAAAATAATATTATTCTATACAAATGCCCTTTCTCCCGCATTGGGATAGTGGTCGCTGTCCACGGTTCTGAAACACATCAGTGCGCTGTTGAATTGGCGCCTTTTCCTAGACCATGTTGCTATTATGCGCATAATAGCAACGTTAACCAGCATATTGGTGTTGAGAACAATGTGGCGGAGTTAGCAGCTGAATGAGGAGACGAGGAAACACCCCTTGCCTTATTGTCTAAGAAACCCTAACTTAATTAGGTCTATAATCAATAGCCTAACTGTTGAATGTGCCTGGCTTTATAAATCATCCATATATATCTACAGAAAAAAAGACAGATTCTGCTTCTGTTGTCTGGTTGAGTTTTTAAGCCTACTGTTTTCTTGAGCACCAAGCCTCACTCAAGCACATGTCGGATGAACAATTTCACAAATATGTCTGTTTTTAATCTTTGCTATGCTGTAATAAAGGCTTCACACGTTTTCTCTCTCGTTAGAACAGCCTCTCTGGTATTATTTATAATTCCATTAACGTTGTTTAAACTGTTCCAAATTGTCATTAGTAGGCTTAGTATAGCAGCCTTGTATAACCACCATCGAGCTGTAGGCCAAGGAGCGCATCCTGTTTAGTCTTAATACCGTAACTTAGGCATATTTCGATATGTAGGCTACTGTATCAACCAATCATTCACCAGTTCATGTCATCACACAGCATACCAGTCATTCATGATTTGAAATGCAATTAAGCATTTTAGTTTACAAATAAAATAACAAAGCAACCCTTAAATAATTAGCGTAAACAATAAATTAACCTCTGCTACAGCTGACTGGAGTGTTTACGAACATATTCAACCAATCCCTATCCCAGTCTGCTGTCCCCACATGCTTCAAGATGGCCACCATTATTTACCACCACAAATCGATGCTGGCAATCAACAAGATGTATAGGGCCATAAGCAAACCAGAAAATGCTCATCCAGAGGCGGCACTCCTAGTGGCCGGTGATTTTAATGGAGGAAAACTGAAATCTGTTTTTACCTCATTTCTACCAGCATGTCACCAGTGCAACTAGAGGAGGAAACAACTCTAGATCACCTTTACTCTACACACAGTGATGCATACAAAGCTCTCCCTCGCCCTCCATTTGGCAAATCTGGCCATAACTCTATCTTCCTGATTCCTGCTTACAAGCAACAACTCAAACAGGAAGTACCAGTGACGCACTCAATACGTAAATGGTCAGATGAAGCAGATGCTAAGCTAACGGACTGTTTCACTAGCAGAAACTGGAATATGGTCCGGAATTCATCTAATAACATTGAGGAGTTGATCACATCAGCCACCGGCTTTATTAATAAATGCTCCGGCGATGTCGTCCCCACAGTGACCGTACGTACATATCCCAACCAGAAGCCATGTGTTACAGGCAACATCTGCAATGAGCTAAAGTTTAGAGTCAATGAGCGGGACACTAAACCATAGGCTTATAGGAAATCCTGCTACGCCCTCCTGCAAACCATCAAACATGCAAAGTGTCAATATGGATCCTACTACACCGGCTCTGATGCTCGTCGGATGTGGCAGGGCTTGCTAACTATCATAGATTACAAAGGGAAACCTGGCCGAGAGCTGCCCAGTTACGCGGGCCTAGCAGACGAGCTAAATGCCTTCTATACTCGCTTCGAGACAAGCAACACTGAACCATGCATGAGAGCACTAGCTGTTCCGGACGACTGTATGATCACGCTCTCCGTAGCCAATGTGAGTAAGGCATTTAAACAGGTTAACATTCACAAGGCCGCAGGGACAGATGGATTACGAGGACGCGTACTCAGAGCATGCGCTGACTAGCTGGCAAGTGTCTTCACTGACATTTTTAAACTCTCCCTGACCGAGTCTGTAATACCCACATGTTTCAAGCAAACCACCATAGTCCGAGAACGCCAAGGCAACCTGTCTAAATGACTACCGCCACGTAGCACTCACATTTGTAGCCATGAAATGCTTTGGTTCACATCAAAACCATCATCCCAAAAACCATGGACCCACTCCAATTTGCTTACCACCCAAATAGATCCACAGATGACGCAATCTCTATTGCACTCCACACTACCCTTTCCAACCTGGACAAAAGGAACACCTATGTGAGATTGCTGCTCATTGACAACAGCTCAGCGTTCAACACCATAGTGCCCACAAAGCTCATCACTAAGCTAAGGACCCTGGGACTGAACACCTCCCTCTGCAACTGGATCCTGGACCTCCTGACAGGCCACCCCACGGGCTAAGGGTAGGCAACAACATATCTGCCACGCTGACCCTCAACACGGGGCCCCTCATGGTTGCGTGCTCAGTCCCCTCCTGTACTCCCTGTACAACCACGACTGCGTGGCCAAACACGACTCCAACACCATCATTAAGTTTTCCGATGACACGGCAGTGGTAGGCCTGATCACTGACGATGATGAGACAGTTAATAGGGAGGAGGTCAGAGACCTGGCAGTGTGGTGCCAGGACAAGAACCTCTCCCTCAACGTGGACAAGACAAAGGATATTATTGTGGACTACAGGAAACAGAGGGCAGAACACGCCCTCATTCACATCGACAGGGCTGTAGTGAAGCAGGTCAAGAGCTTCAAGTTCCTTGGTGTGCACATCGCTAAGGACCTATCATGGTCCAAAAACACCAACGCAGTCATGAAGAGGGCACGACAACACCTCTTCCCATTTAGGATGTTGAACAGTTTTGCCAAGGGCCCTGAGATCCTCAAAAAGTTAAACAGCTGCACCATTGAGAGCATCTTGACTTGCTGCATCACCGCTTGGTATGGCAACTACTCGGCATCCGACCGCAAGGCACTAGGCGTATGGCCGAGAACATCAGTGGGGCCGAACCCCCTGCAATCCAGGACCTCTATACCAAGCGGTGTCAGAAGAAGGCCAAAAAAGAGACAGCCATCCAAGTCATAGATTGTTCTTTCTGCTACTGCACAGCAAGTGTTACCAGAGCACCAAACCTGGGACCAAAAGGCTCCTGAACAGCTTCTACCCCCAAGTCATAAGACTGCTGAACAGTTAGCCAAAAGGCTCCTGAACAGCTTCTACCCCCAAGTCATAAGACTGCTGAACAGTTAGCCAAAAGGCTCCTGAACAGCTTCTACCCCCAAGTCATAAGACTGCTGAACAGTTAGCCAAAAGGCTCCTGAACAGCTTCTACCCCCAAGTCATAAGACTGCTGAACAGTTAGCCAAAAGGCTCCTGAACAGCTTCTACCCCCAAGTCATAAGACTGCTGAACAGTTAGCCAAATGGCTACCCGGACTATTTACATTGCCTCACTTTATTATTTATTTACCGTAATTCTTTTGCACTGATTCCCTTGCACTGGCTCTATCCACGCACTCACACATACTACACTGAAACTCCAACACACACACTACATATACTCACACACACAAACACACACACTAGCATATTGACGCCATACACTCACACATAGACACACTTTCACATACGCTGATGCTTCTCTGTTTATTATATATCCTGATTGCCTCGTCACTTTTACCTCTACCCGCATGTACATACTGTATTACCTCAAATACCGTATCTCGTACAACTGCACATTGACTCGGTACTGGTGCTCTGTATATAGCCTTGCTATTGTTTTTATTGCGTTACTATGTCCTTTTTTATTTAACAAATATTTTCTTAATTTTTAACTCTGCATTGCTGGGAACGGGCTCGTAAGTAATGATTTCACTGTAAAGTATACACCTGTTGTAATTGGCCATGTGACAAATACAATTTTATTTTATTATTACAATGCTGGTTGACCTAGAACTATCTAGTATTTTAGTCAAATCTATTTGGATTATTTGAAAAGATAATTCTCATTAAATGTATTAAACAGTCAGAACATGTTATGGATGCAGAATTCAAATTGGCAAATGTAATGTTTTTTTCTTTTTAAGGAATTGGTTGCAATCTGTCATCTGCCTGCTGCAAAATAATTCATTAAAATTGGCTGAGCCTACTAAACTCCTATAAGCACATTACTAATACATGAACACTGAGGAGGAAAGCTTATCATAGTTCATTTCAGAAACGCTTTTGAACAATACCTTATATTACTGTTTCTAAAAAGATTAGTTTAGCCTCCAATCCATGGCTAGTTGTAATTAAAAGGTGATTATACTGTGTAAAATGGTATTTTATTGGCCCCTCCCGTTGAATTATATGCCTGTTAGTAAGGTTTTGCTATTGAGATGTAATTTACTAAGCAGTGCTAAGTAATAAAATGCAGCAACATTTTGTAAAATTCTAGCTTTCCTTGGATAGATTGTTAGATTCAAGATTTCTATGTTTTACTCACTGAAAAAAAAACACGAGACAGAAATTGGGCTTTCATACTGTATACTGAACTGATGAGGCCCACTTCACAGTGTATGACAAAATCAGATTAGGTTGGACACAGGTTATATAGTCAGGTTCCAATAGTCATGTTCCAATGCTTTATAATGTCACATTATTCTCCTTTATGTTCTTCCACTATCTGGTTATACACTGGCAACACATCCCTCTATTAAAGAACACAGGCTCTCCACTAAACACTCCTCATCCTGTCCGTCACCCCCAGTCAGTAAAGGCAGTAATAAAAGTTGTATACCGGAGTAAAGAATTGTGGATAAGTACAAGGTTTTAATTTGAGGTGCTGATAATTAGCATTAATATGTGATCTGGAAATAATTGCACATGTAGCAACAGCCCATGATAATGCCACCACGTCTTTGACATTCCTATTGTGTTACACACTCTATGATTCCATGGTTGCATCTCAAAATGGCACCCTATTCCGTTTATAATGTACTACTTTTGACCAGAGCCATATGGGCCATGGTCAAATGTAGTGCACTATACCGGGAATAGTGTACCATTTGGGTCATAACCCATGTAACAGGGACTGGGGATGTCACACAGTCCCACACGGTATGAATTAGTGGAACAGGTTAAAATAGACTAGTTTCATTAAATGCAGAGAACAGCTCCTGTATATTTGAGAGGAAATAATTAACGACTTATGGTCTATTAATAAAGAAATCTGTGATTAGTGTTTTATACCTTCTCAACACTTCTCAGTCTTCTGGGGTTAATTTAACATGGTGTTGACATGACCACTGTGAAGGACCCTGTATATATATATAATATATAACACCTCATCCTCTATGGGGAATATTTCTTCCACACAGAAAGCTTCTCCTAAAGTGGACTACTCTATAACACCTAGTCCTCTGTGGGAAATAGCCTTCCCCTTTTTGATATGTCTTGCACACAGTCTGTGATAGCTTCCTATATAGCTAGACACAATTCCTCTCTAACCAAAGTAGAACAGAGCTCTAACAAAACTTTTTTGAAAAGCCACCTCCGTTGAAACAGACAACCAATAACTTACAAATATCGTGTGAAATATGCCTTGTGTGAACTCTGTACAATCAGGTCGTGAAATGAAATGCATATGAGCCCCGTCTCTGACTAGTTTGAGTGATATTGCAAATAAATCTGACATTACATGACACTTGTATTAGTATTACCACAGCTTCCCTGTTTAAAGATTATCCTGTTTTGCAAACAACCAAACAAGGCTGTCTTGGGTTAAGTAGCTTATCTTGAATCTTCACGGACTTGCCCAATGATTTCACTATGCAAATTGGAAAAACAATTTTGATAAGGGAAAGATCTACATTTAATGTGGGGGAGGGCTGGTCCAACTCAAGGGGTCGTAAAAAAAAGCACCCCCATCCCAAAAGTTACAAATATTTTTACATTACCCTCCATTTACATTACCCTCCCTTTACATTACCCTCCCCCTCATAGAATTAACTCAAAATAATGTTTACGACCACAAACAACAATGACTCGTCGATGCCACGCAGGGCTACGGGCCAGAGGGTTGAGGGTTCGCCGACCACCACAGACGAGCTCACTCTCCCTGCCTGTTTCATTACACTACGATCAGAGCCAGCAACAGACAAAAATCAGCTAGGGTGAAATCAGATGTTCAACATTTTGATGCCATATTTGTAATTATATAAAATATATAAACACCAGTCTCAACTTCAACAGCAAAGAGGCGACTCCGGGATGCTGGCCTTCTAGGCAGAGTTGCAAAGAAAAAGCCATGTCTCAGACTGGCCAATAAAAATAAAATATTAAGATGGGCAAAATAACACAGACACTGGACAGAGATATGGCTTTTTCTTTGGAACTCTGCCTAGAAGGCCAGCATCGCGGAGTCACCTTTTCACTATTGAAGGGCTACGGGCCAGAGGGTTGAGGGTTAAATGGTGTTTTGCGGGTACTATTTATTGAAGCTGCCAGCTGTAGACTTGTGAGGCGTCTGTTTCTCCAACTAGACACTCTAATGTATTTCTCCTCTTGCCCAGTTGTGCACCGGGGCCTCACATTTCTCTTTCTATTCTGGTTAAAGCCAGTTCCCGCTGTTCTGTGAAGGGACTAGTACACAGCGTTGTACGACATCTTCAGTTTCTTGGCAATATCTCGCATGGAATAGCCTTCATTTCTCAGAACAAGAATAGACTGACGAGTTGAGGAAGAACGTTCTTTATTTCTTGCCATTTTGAGCCTGTAATCGAACCCACAAATGCTGATGCTCCAGATACTCAACTAGTCTAAAGAAGGACAGTTTTATTGCTTTTTTAATTAGAACAACAGTTTTCAGCTGTGCTAATATAATTAAAGGGTTTTCTAATGATCAATTTGCCTTTTAAAATTATAAACTTGGATTAGCTAACAACGTGCCATTGGAACACAGGAGTGATGGTTGCTGATAATGGGCCTCTGTACGCCTACAGTTGAAGTCGGAAGTTTACATACAGTTAGGTTGGAGTCATTAAAACTCACTTTTCAACCACTCCACAAATATCTTGTGAACAAACTATAGCTTTGGCAAGTCGGTTAGGACATCTACTTTGTGCATGACAAGTAATTTTTCCAACAATTGTTTACAGACAGATTATTTCACTTATAATTCACTGTATCACAATTCCAGTGGGTCAGAAGTTTACATATACTAAGTTGACTCTGCCTTTAAACAGCTTGGAAAATTCCAGAAAATGATGTCATGGCTTTAGAAGCTTCTGATAGGCTAATTGACATCGTTTGAGTCCATTGGAGGTGTACCTGTGGATGTATTCAAGGCCTACCTTCAAACTCAGTGCCTCTTTGCTTGACATCATGGGATTTCTTTTTTTTTATCAGCCAAGACCTCAGAAGAAAAATCCACAAGCCTAGTACATTCTTGGGAGCAATGTGGGGGGGTGGTTTGCTGCAGAAGAGACTGGTGAACTTCACAAAATAGATGGCAACATGAGGAAGGAAAATGATGTGGATATATTGAAGCAACATCTCAAGACGTCAGTCAGGAAGTTAAAGCTTGGTCGCAAATGGGTCTTCCAAATAGACAATGACCCCAAGCATACTTCCAAAGTTGTGGCAAAATGGCTTAAGGACAACAAAGTCAAGGTATTGGAGTGGGCATCACAAAGCCCTGACCTCAATCATATAGAACATTTGTGGGCAGAACTGAACAAGTGTGTGCAAGCAAGGAGGCCTACAAACCTGACTCAGTTGCACCAGCTCTGTCAGGAGGGATGGGCCAAAATTCACACAACTTATTATGGGAAGCTTGTGGAAGTCTACCAGAAACATTTGACCCAAGTTCAACAATTTAAAAGCAATGCTACCAAATACTAATTGAGTGTATGTAAACTTCTGTCCCACTGGGAATGTGATGAAAGAAATAAAAGCTTAAATAAATAATTCTCTCTACCATTATTCTGATATTTCACATTCTTAAAATAAAGTGGTGATCCTAACTGACCTAAGATAGGGAATTTCTATTAGAATGAAATGTCAGGAATTGTCATGCCCTGACCGTAGAGAGCTTTTTATGTCTCTATTTTTGGTTTGGTCAGGGTGTGATTTGGGTGGTCATTCTATGTTCATGTTTCTATGTTTTCTATTTCTTTGTGTATGGCCAGGTATGGTTCTCAATCAGGGACAGCTGTCTATCGTTGTCTCTGATTGGGAATCATACTTAGGTAGCTTTTTTTCCCTCCTTCTGTGTGGGATCTTGTTCTTCGTTTGTGACCAGGTAGTCTGCACAACGAAGCTGTTCGGCCGTTGTTTTGTTTTTGTCTTGTCTAAAGTTTCACTTCAGTAATAAATATTATGTGGAACTCAAGGAACGCTGCGCCTTGGTCTCATCCTTCCGACGACAGCCGTTACAGGAATTGTGAAAAACTGAGTTTAAATGTATTTGGCTAAGGTGTATGTAAACTTCCGACTTCAACTGTATGTAGATATTCCATTTTTTTTTAAATCTGCTGTTTCCAGCTACAATAGTCATTTACAACATTAACAATGTCTACACTGTATTTCTGATCAATTTGATGTTATTTTAATGGATAAAAAAGTTGATTTTCTTTCAAAAATAAGGATATTTCTAAGTGACCCCAAACTTTTGAACAGCAGTGTATGTCTGAATATCGACTATACATCCACATGAACAGCCAAACATGAAACAGTATACCTTTTTCCATATAACGCCTACTGAGGTATAGGTGATGATAAAAATGTTGATAAGCAGAGAATAACATATCTGACTCTGAACATCGACCATAAATCCAAACATAACAACCTACAGTACAAAGCAAAAATGTTTTCTTATAATGTCTGCTGAGATATTGGTTGTCTATTATATGTGGGCCACAGTAAGGAGGTTGTGAAAGAAGGACAGACAGCAGGATCCTGAGCTCAGCTTTTCCACCAGTCATCATTCTCACCTGCTCCATCTGTCCCTCATATCAGAACTGCCTAGCAGAGCATGTGACAGACAATCCTCCCTCCATCCCTTCCTCCCTCCCTCCCCTCCCCTGCCTACCTCCTTCCCCTGTCTACCTCCCTCCTTCCCCTCTCCCTCCCCTGCCTCCCTCCCCCCTGCCTCTTTACTTCCTTCCCCTACCTCCTTTCCTTCCTCCCCTGCCTGCCTGCCTGCCTCCCTCGCCTGCCTGCCTGCCTGCCTGCCTGCCTGCCTGCCTGCCTCCCTCCCTCCCTCCCTCCCTCCCTCCCTCCCTCCCTCCCTCCCACCCTCGCTCCCTCCCCTGCCTCCTTGCCTGCCTGCCTGCCTCCCTCTCTCTCTCTCTCTCCCCTGCCTCCCTCCCTCCCCGGCCTACCTCCCCCCCTTACATCCTCTCCCTGTCATTCCCCCTCTCTCCATGTCATTCCCCATCTCTCCCCCTCACTCCCGTCTCTACCCTTCTCTCCCCATCTCACCCCGTCACTCCCGTCTCTACCCCGCTCTCCCGTCTCTACACCGACTCTACCCATCTTTCTCAGTCTCTAACCCTCTCTCCCCTACCGCCTTCTCCTCTCCAGTACCCAGTCTCTCCTCTCCCCCTAACCCTCTCTCCCCTACCCCTTTATCTCTCCTCTCCCCCTGCCCCTCTCTCCCCTACCCCTTTATCTCTCCTCTCCCCCTACCCCCTTATCTCTCCTCTCCCCCTACCCCTTTATCTCTCCTCTCACCCCTACCCCTTTATCTCTCCTCTCCCCTACCCCTTTATCTCTCCTCTCCCCTACCCCTTTCTCTCTCCTCTCCCCCTGCCCCTCTCTCCCCTGCCTCTTTATCTCTCCTCTCCCCCTACCCCTTTATCTCTCCTCTCCCCCTGCCCCTCTCTCCCCTACCTCTTTATCTCTCCTCTCCCCCTACCCCCTTATCTCTCCTCTCCCCCTACCCCTTTATCTCTCCTCTCTCCCCTACCCCTTTATCTCTCCTCTCCCCTACCCCTTTCTCTCCTCTCCCCTACCCCTTTCTCTCTCCTCTCCCCCTGCCCCTCTCTCCCCTGCCTCTTTATCTCTCCTCTCCCCCTACCCCTTTATCTCTCCTCTCCCCCTACCCCTTTATCTCTCCTCTCCCCCTACCCCTTTATCTCTCCTCTCTCCCCTACCCCTTTATCTATCCTCTCCCCTACCCCTTTCTCTCCTCTCTCCCCTACCCCTTTATCTCTCCTCTCTCCCCTACCCCTACCCCTTCATCTCTCCTCTCCCCCTACATCTCTCCTCTCCCCCTCCCCCTCTCTACTCTACCCCTTTATCTCTCCTCTACCTCTACCCCTACCCCTCTCCTTCCACCCCTATCTCCCCCTACCCCTCTCTTTCCTAGCCATCCTAGGGGTGGGGTCGTGGTGTAGACTAGCCTGTGCTGATCCTCTAAGCGACACCTATGCAGCAACCCTGGTTTAACAGGAGGCCGGAGCTGCCTCAGAGAATCTAATTGTGACTGTAATGCAGACACATGGGAGCTGTGGTGTGGTGTAAAACGTACATGCACACCAGCAGTTGGCTGGACGGAAGGTACTTCATCACTTTTTCCAGAACAAGTAATTAAAGTGCCACCTGCCGTGCCCACCGGAGAGGACACACACCTTGGCTGGGTTGACTTGGTGTCACAGCATCTCTCCCCCTCTCCCCATCACAGTCCAGTACAAAATCTCAGAATATCGCAATGCTGATTACACAAGCCCATTTCAAAGTGGTGTTTTTGTTTACCTACCTAACCCCTGAATTAAAGAATGAATTCAGTCTGCTGTGGCTGCATTCCCGTACTGGGAGCACTGGCACAGATCAGTGTATTGGTTCATTTTCTTTCTCTCTGATATCATTTTTTGGAGAGGATTTATACAGACCATCTAACAGATTGTGTGGCAAGCAACCCTACCCATCATATCCGTCCAAGTTGGATTCTTTCAGAACGGAGAGAGCGTGGCCCTTTCTTTCAGTGACTGTGAAGAGAGAAAGACAAGAGAAAATAAATAGTTCATGTGTTAATGAAGTAGAGATGAAATCGAATGGCTGGCACAAAAAAAATACTTTTAGTAACTCTATCCAATGTTAGTTTGGCACGTGGCTGTGATGAACATATGGTGGTGTCTGTGAAGCAGAATTTATACTTGTATGCTGTTTGCATTTTTAATCAAGAAAATAGAAGCAGTACAAAAAGGCTGGCTCCTGAGTGTTAAAGCTCCTCTCGCTTATGCAAAACACAGTCAGCAATGATACTACTCATGTTCATTATCTGGTTATAACACTACATATTACAAGTACATACAACACTGCTACATTTATACAGTGCCTTCGAAAAGTATTCAGACCCCTTGACTTTTTCCAAATTTCGTTAGGTTACAGCCTTATTCTAAAATTGATTAAAAAGTCCCACAGGGCGGCGCACAATTGGCCCAGTGTCGTCCGGGTTAGAGGAGGGTTTGGCCCGGGGTAGGCCGTCACTGTAAATAAGAATTTTGTTCTTAACTGACTTGCCTAGTTAAATAAAGGTTAAATCAAAAATCAAAAATCTATAAACAAACCCCATAGTGGCAAAGCATAAACAAGTTTTAACTTGTACTTTGCTCCGTTAATCTTTTCCTTGATCCAGACGAGTCCCAGTCCCTCCCGCTGAAAAACATCCGCACATCATGATGCTGCCACCACCATGCTTCACAGTAAGGACGGTGCCAGGTTTCCTCCAGACGTGACGCTTGGTATCAGGCAAAATAGTTATTGGTTTCATCAGACCAGAGAATCTTGTTTATCATGTTCTGATAGTCCTTTAGGTGCCTTTCGGAAAACTTCAATCAGGCTGTCATGTGCCTTTTACTGAGGAGTGGCTTCGGTCTGGCCACTCTACCATAAAGGCATGATTGGTTGAGTGCTGCAGAGATGGTTGTCATTCTGGAAGGTTCTCCCATCTCCACAGAGGAACTCTAGAGCTCTGTCAGAGTGACCATTGGGTTCTTAGTCACCTCCCTGACCAAGGCCATTCTCCCCCGATTGCTCAGTTTGGCCGGGTGGCCAGCTCTAAGAAGAGTCTTGGTGGTTCCAAACTTCTTCCATTTAAGAATGATGGAGGCCACTATGTTCTTGGGGACCTTCAATGCTGCAGAAATGTTTTGGTACCCTTCCCCGATCTGTGCCTCGACACAATCTTGTCTCGGAGCTCTCTGGACAATTCCTTCGACCTCATTGCTTGGTTTTTGCTCTGACATTTATATTAAATGTATTTTATTTGACCTTTATTTAACTAGGCAAGTCAATTAAGAACACATTCTTATTTACAATACGGCCTACCAAAAGGCAAAAGGCCTCCTGCGGGAACGGGGCTGGGATTAAAAATAATAAATGTTATAAAATATAGGACAAAACACTCATCACGACAAGAGAGACACCACAACAGTACATAAAGAGACAACAACACAACATGCTAGCAACACAACATGACAACAACACGATAGCAACTAGAGGTCAACCGATTAAATCGGCATTGCTAGTTAACTTATCATCGAATCACAGCCTACTTCAACTTCGCCAAACGGGGGATGATTTAACAAAAGCACATTCGTGAAAAAAAGCTTTCTTAAAATCAATCCACAGAAGTATATTTTTTTAAGCCTCCATATTTAGTTAAAAGAAGTTAGCAGGCAATATTAACTAGGGAAACTGTGTCACTTCTCTTGCGTTCAGTGCAAGCAGAGTCAAGGTATATGCAGCAGTTTGGGCCGCCTGGCTCGTTGCGAACTGTGTGAACACCATTTATTCCTAACAAAGACCGTAATTAATTTGCCAGAATTTTACATAATTATGACTTAACATTGTGTGCAATGTAACAGCAATATTTAGACTTGGGGATGCCACCCGTTCAATAAAATATGGAACGGTTCAGTATTTCACTGAAGGAATAAACGTTTTGTTTTTAAAATGATAGTTTCCAGATCTGACCATATTAATGACCAAAGGCTCGTATTTCTGTGTGTTTATTATAATTAAGTCTAGGATTTGATATTTGATAGAGCAGTCTGACTGAGCGGTGGTAGGCAGCAGCAGGCTCGTAAGCATTCATTCAAACAGCACTTTCCTGCGTTTTGCCAGCAGCTCTTAGCAATGCTTGAGGCACAGTGCTGTTTATGACTTCAAGCCTATCAATTCCCGAGATTAGGCTGGCAATACTAAAGTGCCTATAAGAACATCCAATAGTCAAAGGTATATGAAATACAAATGGTATAGAGAGAAATAGTCAACGCGCCATAATTCCTATAATAACTACAACCTAAAACTACTTAACTGAGAATGTTGAAGACTCATGTTAAAAGGAACCACCAGCTTTCATATGTTCTCATGTTCTGAGCAAGGAACTTAAACGTTAGCTTTTTTACATGGCACATATTGCACTTTTACTCTCTTCTCCAACACTGTGTTTTTGCATGATTTAAACCAAATTGAACATGTTTCCTTATTTATTTGAGACTAAATAGATTTGATTTATGTATTATATTAAGTTAAAATAAAAGTGTTCATTCAGGATTGTTGTAATTGTCATTATTACAAACATATATATATTTAAAAAATATATATTTAAAAAAATGTTTAAATCGGCCGATTAATCGGTATCGGCATTTTTGGTCCTCCAATAATCGGTATCGGCGTTGAAAATCATATTCGGTCGACCTCTAGAAGCAACACAACATGGCAGCAGCACAACATGGTAGCAGCACAAAACATGGTGCAAACAATATTGGGCACAGACAAGCACTGTCAACTGTGGGACCTTAACTAGACAGGTGTGTGCCTTCCCAAATCATGTCCAATCAATTGAATTTACCACAGGTGGACTCCAATCAAGTTGTAGAAGCATCTCAAGGATGTTTCGAGTCTCATAGCAAACGGTCTGAATACTTAGGTAAATAAGTTATTTCAGATTTTTTTTATACAATTCATTCAGACCCCATAATGACAAAGCGAAAACAGGTTTGTAGACATGTTTCCAATTGTGTGTAGATTCTTGAGGATTCATAAAAAATGGAATCCATAAGGCTGTAACATAACAACCTGTGGAAAAGGTAAATGGGTCTGAAAACTTTCCGAAGGCACTTTATGTAGTTATATGTACATACATATTATATGTTGTTATTTGTACTACATATTATATCTTGTTATATGTAAATACATATTATATGTTGTTATATGTACTACATATTATATGTTGTTAAATGTACTACATATTATATGTTGTTATTAGTACTACATATTATATGTTGTTATATGTACTACATATTATATGTTGTTATATGTACTACATATTATATGTTGTTATATGTACTACATATTATATGTTGTTATATGTACTACATATTATATGTTGTTATACGTACTACATATTATATGTTGTTATATGTACTACATATTATATGTTGTTATTTGTACTACATATTATATGTTGTTATATGTACTACATATTATATGTAGTTATACGTACTACATATTATATGTTGTTATACGTACTACATATTATATGTTGTTATATGTACTACATATTATATGTTGTTATACGTACTACATATTATATGTTGTTATACGTACTACATATTATATGTTGTTATACGTACTACATATTATATGTTGTTATATGTACTACATATTATATGTTGTTATATGTACTACATATTATATGTTGTTATATGTACTACATATTATATCTTGTTATACGTACTACATATTATATGTTGTTATATGTACTACATATTATATGTTGTTATATGTACTACATATTATATCTTGTTATACGTACTACATATTATATGTTGTTAAATGTACTACATATTATTGAAGTTGGTGTGTAATTCTAAATCCTAAATCCGTTGCAGTGCAGGGCAGAATTTGTACAGGTAGAAAGAGGTCAAATGTTTGTTTGGGGGGAAGGATACAGGAAGGACAGATTACTATGATGGAAATACACAACAGCAGATGGGTGAGTCGATAGGAGACAGGGGGAGAGAGATGGACAGGGGGAGAGAGGTTGACAGGGTGATGGCTGGTGGAGTGGACAGGGGAGAGAGGTTGACAGGGGGAGAGATGTTGACGGGGGGCGAGAGGTTGACACGAGGAAGGCTAGTGGAGGAGACAGGGGGAGAGAGATGGACAGGGGGAGAGAGATGGACAGGGGGAGAGAGGTTGACAGGGGTAGAGAGGTTGACAGGGGGAGAGAGGTTGACAGGGGGAGAGAGGTTGACAGGGGGAGAGAGGTTGACAAGGGGAAGGCTAGTGGAGGAGACAGGGGGAGAGAGATGGACAGGGGGAGAGAGATGGACAGGGGGAGAGAGGTTGACAGGGGTAGAGAGGTTGACAGGGGGAGAGAGGTTGACAGGGGGAGAGAGGTTGACAAGGGGAAGGCTAGTGGAGGAGACAGGGGGAGAGAGATGGACAAGGGGAGAGAGGTTGACAGGGGGAGAGAGGTTGACAGGGGGAGAGAGGTTGACAGGGAAAGGCTAGTGGAGGAGACAGGGGGAGAGAGATGGACAGGGGGAGAGAGGTTGACAAGGGGAGAGAGGTTGACAAGGGGAAGGCTAGTGGAGGAGACAGGGGGAGAGAGATGGACAAGGGGAGAGAGGTTGACAGGGAGGTGGCTAGTGGAGGAGACAGGGGGAGAGAGATGGACAAGGGGAGAGAGGTTGACAGGGAGGTGGCTAGTGGAGGAGACAGGGGGAGAGAGATGGACAGGGGGAGATGTTGACAGGGGAGAGAGGTTGACAAGGGGAAGGATAGTGGAGGAGACAGGGGGAGAGAGATGGACAGGGGAGAGAGATGGACAGGGGGAGAGAGATGGACAGGGGGAGAGAGGTTGACAGGGGGAGAGAGGTTGACAGGGGAGAGAGGTTGACGGGGAAGGCTAGTGTAGGAGACAGGGGGAGAGAGATGGACAAGGGGAGAGAGGTTGACAGGGAGTTGGCTAGTGGAGGAGACAGGGGAGAGAGATGGACAAGGGGAGAGAGGTTGACAGGGGGAGAGAGGTTGACAGGGGGAGAGAGGTTGACAAGGGGAAGGCTAGTGGAGGAGACAGGGGGAGAGAGATGGACAGGGGGAGAGGTTGACAGGGGGAGAGAGGTTGACAAGGGGAGAGAGGTTGACAGGGGAGAGAGGTTGATGGGAAGGCTAGTGGAGGAAGCAGGGGAGAGAGGTTGATGGGAAAGACTAGTGGAGGAGATAGGGGGAGAGAGATGGACAGGGGGAGAGAGATGGACAGGGGGAGAGAGGTTGACAGGGGGAAGGCTAGTGGAGGAGACAGGGGAGAGAGGTTGATGGGAAAGACTAGTGGAGGAGATAGGGGGAGAGAGGTTGATGGGGAAGGCTAGTGGAGGAGACAGGGGGAGAGAGATGGACAGGGGGAGAGAGGTTGACAGGGGGAAGGCTAGTGGAGGAGACAGGGGGAGAGAGGTTGACAGGGGGAGAGAGGTTGACAGGGAAAAGGCTAGTGGAGGAGACAGGGGGAGAGAGATGGACAGGGGGAGAGAGGTTGACAAGGGGAGAGAGGTTGACAAGGGGAAAGCTAGTAGAGGAGACAGGGGGAGAGAGATGGACAAGGGGAGAGAGGTTGACAGGGAGGTGGCTAGTGGAGGAGACAGGGGGAGAGAGATGGACAGGGGGAGATGTTGACAGGGGGAGAGAGGTTGACAAGGGGAAGGCTAGTGCAGGAGACAGGGGGAGAGAGATGGACAGGGGGAGAGGTTGACAGGGGGAGAGAGGTTGACAAGGGGAAAGCTAGTGGAGGAGACAGGGGGAGAGAGATGGACAAGGGGGAGAGGTTGACAGGGGGAGAGAGGTTGACAGGGAGGGTGGCTAGTGGAGGAGACAGGGGGAGAGAGATGGACAGGGGGAGATGTTGACAGGGGGAGAGAGGTTGACAAGGGGAAGGCTAGTGGAGGAGACAGGGGGAGAGAGATGGACAAGGGGGGAGAGGTTGACAGGGAGGTGGCTAGTGGAGGAGACAGGGGGGAGAGAGATGGACAGGGGGAGATGTTGACAGGGGAGAGAGGTTGACAAGGGGAAAGCTAGTGGAGGAGACAGGGGGAGAGAGATGGACAAGGGGAGAGAGGTTGACAGGGATGTGGGCTAGTGGAGGAGACAGGGGGAGAGAGATGGACAGGGGGAGATGTTGACAGGGGGAGAGAGGTTGACAAGGGGAAGGCTAGTGGAGGAGACAGGGGGAGAGAGATGGACAGGGGGAGAGGTTGACAGGGGGAGAGAGGTTGACAAGGGGAGAGAGGTTGACAGGGGAGAGAGGTTGACGGGGAAGGCTAGTGGAGGAAGCAGGGGAGAGAGGTTGACGGGTAAGGCTAGTGCAGGAAGCAGGGGAGAGAGGTTGACGGGGGGAAGGCTGGTGGAGGAGACAGGGGAGAGAGGTTGACAGGGGGAAGGCTAGTGGAGGAGACAGGGGAGAGAGGTTGACAGGGGGAAGGCTAGTGGAGGAGACAGGGGAGAGAGGTTGACAGGGAGGTGGCAAGTGGAGGAGACAGGGGGAGAGGTTGATGGGAAGGCTAATGGAGGAGACAGGGGGAGAGAGGTTGACAGGGAAGGCTAGTGGAGGAGACAGGGGAGAGAGGTTGATGGGGAAGGCTAGTGGAGGAGACAGGGGAGAGAGGTTGATGGGAAAGGCTAGTGGAGGAGACAGGGAGAGAGAGGTTGACAGGGAGGTGGCTAGTGGAGGAGACAGGGGGAGAGAGGTTGATGGGGAAGGCTAATGGAGGAGACAGGGGGAGAGAGGTTGACAGGGAGGTGGCTAGTGGAGGAGACAGGGGGAGAGAGGTTGACAGGGAGGTGGCTAGTGGAGGAGACAGGGGAGAGAGGTTGACAGTAGGGTGGCTAGTGGAGGAGACAGGGGAGGGAGATTGACAGGGGGGTGGCTAGTGGAGGAGACAGGGGAGAGAGGTTGATGGGGAAGGCTAGTGGAGGAGACAGGGTGAGAGAGGTTGATGGGGAAGGCTAATGGAGGAGACAGGGTGAGAGGTTGATGGGGAAGGCTAGTGGAGGAGACAGGGGAGAGAGGTTGATGGGGAAGGCTAGTGGAGGAGACAGGGATAGAGAGGTTGACAGGGAGGTGGCTAGTGGAGGAGACAGGGTGAGAGGTTGATGGGGAAGGCTAGTGGAGGAGACAGGGGAGAGAGGTTGATGGGGAAGGCTAGTGGAGGAGACAGGGGGAGAGGTTGATGGGGAAGGCTAGTGGAGGAGACAGGGGAGAGAGATTGATGGGGAAGGCTAGTGGAGGAGACAGGGAGAGAGAGGTTTACAGGGAGGTGGCTAGTGGAGGAGACAGGGAGAGAGAGGTTGACAGGGAGGTGGCTAGTGGAGGAGACAGGGGGAGAGGTTGATGGGGAAGGCTAGTGGAGGAGACAGGGAGAGAGAGGTTGATGGGGAAGGCTAGTGGAGGAGACAGGGAGAGAGAGGTTGACAGGGGGAAGGCTAGTGGAGGAGACAGGGAGAGAGAGGTTGACAGGGTGATGGCTAGTGGAGGAGACAGGGGAGAGAGGTTGACAGGGAGGTGGCTAGTAGAGGAGACAGGGGGAGAGAGGTTGACAGGGAGGTGGCTAGTGGAGGAGACAGGGGGAGAGAGGTTGACAGGGCGATGGATAGTGGAGGAGACAGGGGGAGAGGTTGATGGGGAAGGCTAGTGGAGGAGACAGGGAGAGAGAGGTTGACAGGGAGGTGGCTAGTGGAGGAGACAGGGGGAGAGGTTGATGGGGAAGGCTAGTGGAGGAGACAGGGAGAGAGAGGTTGACAGGGGGAAGGCTAGTGGAGGAGACAGGGGAGAGAGTGTGACAGGGAGATGGCTAGTGGAGGAGACAGGGGAGAGAGGTTGACAGGGAGATGGCTAGTGGAGGAGACAGGGAGAGAGAGGTTGACAGGGAGGTGGCTAGTGGAGGAGACAGGGGGAGAGGTTGATGGGAAAGGCTAGTGGAGGAGACAGGGAGAGAGAGGTTGACAGGGAGGTGGCTAGTGGAGGAGACAGGGGGAGAGAGGTTGACAGGGCGATGGCTAGTGGAGGAGACAGATTGAGAGAGGTTGATGGGGAAGGCTAGTGGAGGAGACAGGGAGAGAGAGGTTGACAGGGGGAAGGCTAGTGGAGGAGACAGGGGAGAGAGTGTGACAGGGAGATGGCTAGTGGAGGAGACAGGGGAGAGAGGTTGACAGGGAGATGGCTAGTGGAGGAGACAGGGGGAGAGAGGTTGATGGGGAAGGCTAGTGGAGGAGACAGGGAGAGAGAGGTTGACAGGGGGAAGGCTAGTGGAGGAGACAGGGAGAGAGAGGTTGACAGGGTGATGGCTAGTGGAGGAGACAGGGGAGAGAGGTTGACAGGGAGGTGGCTAGTAGAGGAGACAGGGGGAGAGAGGTTGACAGGGAGGTGGCTAGTGGAGGAGACAGGGGGAGAGGGTGGCACGCCATGAGAACCCATGTTCCTGAATCTCTAGAGACTAGGTTACTGTCACAATGTATCGGCTTGCCCACCATTGCAAACACACACACAAGCACCCCCCCCCCCCCCACCACACCACACACACACACACTCAGATGCCAGTGAATAGTGAAAATGGGGGAACGGGGTGCCATACCGCAGATGGCATCACAAGCCCATGCCCCACTTAGCATTTCTGGGGCATCTCCTCTCCGTCGGAGCGGGTTAGTCCCAGCTGTACCAACCCATCACACACATCACAGGTTCCACCACGACTGATGTGACACTTGCAGATGAGTATTGTTGTGTGAGAATGTGCATCATTATTATCAGCAGGACCACATTAATATTTCATGAGTGGATGTCCTGGTCCCTGTCCCCGTCTCTGCTACCAGGGGATGTCCTGGTCCCTGTCCGCATCTCTGGTACCAGGGGATGTCCTGGTCCCTGTCCCCATCTCTGGTAGCAGGGGATGTCCTGGTCCCTGTCCCCGTCTCTGGTACCAGAGAATGTCCTGGTCCCTGTCCCCGTCTCTGGTACGAGGAGATGTCCTGGTCCATGTCCCCGTTTCTGGTACCAGGGGATGTCCTGGTCCCTGTCCCCGCCTCTGGTACCAGGGGATGTCCTGGTCCCTGTCCCCGCCTCTGGTACCAGGGGATGTCCTGGTCCATGTCCCCGTTTCTGGTACCAGGGGATGTCCTGGTCCCTGTCCCCACCTCTGGTACCAGGGGATGTCCTGGTCCATGTCCCCGTTTCTGGTAACAGGGGATGTCCTGGTCCCTGTCCCCGCCTCTGGTACCAGGGGATGTCCTGGTCCCTGTCCCCGCCTCTGGTACCAGGGGATGCCCTGGTCCCTGTCCCCGTTTCTGGTACCAGGGGATGTCCTGGTCCATGTCCCAGTCTCTGGTACCAGGGGATGCCCTGGTCCCTGTCCCCGTTTCTGGTACCAGGGGATGTCCTGGTCCCTGTCCCCGTCTCTGGTACCAGAGAATGTCCTGGTTCCTGTCCCCGTCTCTGGTACCAGGGGATGTCTTGGTCCATGTCCCCGTTTCTGGTACCAGGGGATGTCCTGGTCCCTGTCCCCATCTCTGGTAGCAGGGGATGTCCTGGTCCCTGTCCCCGTCTCTGGTACCAGAGAATGTCCTGGTCCCTGTCCCCGTCTCTGGTACGAGGAGATGTCCTGGTCCATGTCCCTCTTTCTGGTACCAGGGGATGTCCGGGTCCCTGTCCCTGCCTCTGGTACCAGGGGATGTCCTGGTCCCTGTCCCCGTCTCTGGTACCAGAGAATGTCCTGGTTCCTGTCCCCGTCTCTGGTACCAGGGGATGTCTTGGTCCATGTCCCCGTTTCTGGTACCAGGGGATGTCCTGGTCCCTGTCCCCATCTCTGGTACCAGAGAATGTCCTGGTCCCTGTCCCCGTCTCTGGTACGAGGAGATGTCCTGGTCCATGTCCCTCTTTCTGATACCAGGGGATGTCCTGGTCCCTGTCCCCATCTCTGGTACCAGAGAATGTCCTGGTTCCTGTCCCCGTCTCTGGTACGAGGAGATGTCCTGGTCCATGTCCCTCTTTCTGGTACCAGGGGATGTCCTGGTCCATGTCCCCGCCTCTGGTACCAGGGGATGTCCTGGTCCCTGTCCCCGTTTCTGGTACCAGGGGATGTCCTGGTCCCTGTCCCCGCCTCTGGTACCAGGGGATGTCCTGGTCCATGTCCCTCTTTCTGGTACCAGGGGATGTCCTGGTCCCTGTCCCCGCCTCTGGTACCGGGGGATGTCCTGGTCCCTGTCCCCGCCTCTGGTACCAGGGGATAACCTGGTCCCTGTCCCCGTTTCTGGTACCAGGGGATGTCCTGGTCCCTGTCCCCGTCTCTGGTACCAGAGAATGTCCTGGTTCCTGTCCCCGTCTCTGGTAACAGGGGACCTATGGGGAGGGGCTAGACCCATCTCTGTTCATCTCCTCCTCCTCTTCCCCATCTCTGGTACCAGGGGATGTCCTAGCCCAGTCTCTGGTACCAGGGGATGTCCTAGCCCAGTCTCTGGTACCAGGGGATGTCCTAGCCCCGTCTCTGGTACCAGGGGATGTCCTAGCCCCGTCTCTGGTACCAGGGGATGTCCTGGTCCCTGTCCCCGTCTCTGGTACCAGGGGATGTCCTGGTCCCTGTCCCCGTCTCTGGTACCAGGGGATGTCCTGGACCCTGTCCCAGTCTCTGGTACCAGGGGATGACCTGGCCCCTGGCCCAGTCTGTGGTAGCAGGGGATGTCCTGGTCCATGTCCCCGCCTCTGGTACCAGGGAATGTCCTGGTCCCTGTCCCCGGTACCAGGGGATGTCTTGGTCCATGTCCCCGTTTCTGGTACCAGGGGATGTCCTGGTCCCTGTCCCCATCTCTGGTAACAGGGGATGTCCTGGTTCCTGTCCCTGTCTCTGGTACCAGGGGATGTCCTGGGCCCTGTCCCCATCTCTGGAACCAGGGGATGTCCTGGTCCCTGTCCCAGTCTCTGGTACCAGGGGATGACCTGGCCCCTGGCCCAGTCTGTGGTAGCAGGGGATGTCCTGGTCCATGTCCCCGCCTCTGGTACCAGGGAATGTCCTGGTCCCTGTCCCCGGTACCAGGGGATGTCTTGGTCCATGTCCCCGTTTCTGGTACCAGGGGATGTCCTGGTCCCTGTCCCCATCTCTGGTACCAGGGGATGTCCTGGTCCCTGTCCCCGTCTCTGGTACCAGAGAATGTCCTGGTTCCTGTCCCCGTCTCTGGTACCAGGGGATGTCCTGGTCCCTGTCCCCGTCTCTGGTACCAGAGAATGTCCTGGTTCATGTCCCCGTTTCTGGTACCAGGGGATGTCCTGGTCCCTGTCCCCATCTCTGGTAGCAGGGGATGTCCTGGTCCCTGTCCCCGTCTCTGGTACCAGAGAATGTCCTGGTCCCTGTCCCCGTCTCTGGTACGAGGAGATGTCCTGGTCCATGTCCCTCTTTCTGGTACCAGGGGATGTCCGGGTCCCTGTCCCTGCCTCTGGTACCAGGGGATGTCCTGGTCCCTGTCCCCGTCTCTGGTACCAGAGAATGTCCTGGTTCCTGTCCCCGTCTCTGGTACCAGGGGATGTCCTGGTCCCTGTCCCCGTCTCTGGTACCAGGGGATGTCCTGGTCCCTGTCCCCGTCTCTGGTACCAGGGGATGTCCTGGTCCCTGTCCCAGTCTCTGGTACCAGGGGATGACCTGGCCCCTGGCCCAGTCTGTGGTAGCAGGGGATGTCCTGGTCCATGTCCCCGCCTCTGGTACCAGGGAATGTCCTGGTCCCTGTCCCCGGTACCAGGGGATGTCTTGGTCCATGTCCCCGTTTCTGGTACCAGGGGATGTCCTGGTCCCTGTCCCCATCTCTGGTAACAGGGGATGTCCTGGTTCCTGTCCCTGTCTCTGGTACCAGGGGATGTCCTGGGCCCTGTCCCCATCTCTGGAACCAGGGGATGTCCTGGTCCCTGTCCCAGTCTCTGGTACCAGGGGATGACCTGGCCCCTGGCCCAGTCTGTGGTAGCAGGGGATGTCCTGGTCCATGTCCCCGCCTCTGGTACCAGGGAATGTCCTGGTCCCTGTCCCCGGTACCAGGGGATGTCTTGGTCCATGTCCCCGTTTCTGGTACCAGGGGATGTCCTGGTCCCTGTCCCCATCTCTGGTAACAGGGGATGTCCTGGTTCCTGTCCCTGTCTCTGGTACCAGGGGATGTCCTGGGCCCTGTCCCCATCTCTGGTACCAGGGGATGTCCTGGTCCCTGTCCCCGTCTCTGGTACCAGAGAATGTCCTGGTTCCTGTCCCCGTCTCTGGTACCAGGGGATGTCCTGGTCCCTGTCCCCGTCTCTGGTACCAGAGAATGTCCTGGTTCATGTCCCCGTTTCTGGTACCAGGGGATGTCCTGGTCCCTGTCCCCATCTCTGGTAGCAGGGGATGTCCTGGTCCCTGTCCCCGTCTCTGGTACCAGAGAATGTCCTGGTCCCTGTCCCCGTCTCTGGTACGAGGAGATGTCCTGGTCCATGTCCCTCTTTCTGGTACCAGGGGATGTCCGGGTCCCTGTCCCTGCCTCTGGTACCAGGGGATGTCCTGGTCCCTGTCCCCGTCTCTGGTACCAGAGAATGTCCTGGTTCCTGTCCCCGTCTCTGGTACCAGGGGATGTCTTGGCCCATGTCCCCGTTTCTGGTACCAGGGGATGTCCTGGTCCCTGTCCCCATCTCTGGTACCAGAGAATGTCCTGGTCCCTGTCCCCGTCTCTGGTACGAGGAGATGTCCTGGTCCATGTCCCCGTTTCTGGTAGCAGGGGATGTCCTGGTCCCTGTCCCCGTCTCTGGTACCAGAGAATGTCCTGGTCCCTGTCCCCGTCTCTGGTACGAGGAGATGTCCTGGTCCATGTCCCTCTTTCTGGTACCAGGGGATGTCCTGGTCCCTGTCCCCGCCTCTGGTACCAGGGGATGTCCTGGTCCCTGTCCCCGCCTCTGGTACCAGGGGATGTCCTGGTCCATGTCCCCGTTTCTGGTACCAGGGGATGTCCTGGTCCCTGTCCCCGCCTCTGGTACCAGGGGATGTCCTGGTCCATGTCCTAGTTTCTGGTAACAGGGGATGTCCTGGTCCCTGTCCCTGCCTCTGGTACCGGGGGATGTCCTGGTCCCTGTCCCCGCCTCTGGTACCAGGGGATAACCTGGTCCCTGTCCCCGTTTCTGGTACCAGGGGATGTCCTGGTCCCTGTCCCCGTCTCTGGTACCAGAGAATGTCCTGGTTCCTGTCCCCGTCTCTGGTAACAGGGGACCTATGGGGAGGGGCTAGACCCATCTCTGTTCATCTCCTCCTCCTCTTCCCCATCTCTGGTACCAGGGGATGTCCTAGCCCAGTCTCTGGTACCAGGGGATGTCCTAGCCCAGTCTCTGGTACCAGGGGATGTCCTAGCCCAGTCTCTGGTACCAGGGGATGTCCTAGCCCCGTCTCTGGTACCAGGGGATGTCCTGGTCCCTGTCCCCGTCTCTGGTACCAGGGGATGTCCTGGTCCCTGTCCCCGTCTCTGGTACCAGGGGATGTCCTGGACCCTGTCCCAGTCTCTGGTACCAGGGGATGACCTGGCCCCTGGCCCAGTCTGTGGTAGCAGGGGATGTCCTGGTCCATGTCCCCGCCTCTGGTACCAGGGAATGTCCTGGAACCTGTCCCCGGTACCAGGGGATGTCTTGGTCCATGTCCCCGTTTCTGGTACCAGGGGATGTCCTGGTCCCTGTCCCCATCTCTGGTAACAGGGGATGTCCTGGTTCCTGTCCCTGTCTCTGGTACCAGGGGATGTCCTGGGCCCTGTCCCCATCTCTGGAACCAGGGGATGTCCTGGTCCCTGTCCCAGTCTCTGGTACCAGGGGATGACCTGGCCCCTGGCCCAGTCTGTGGTAGCAGGGGATGTCCTGGTCCATGTCCCCGCCTCTGGTACCAGGGAATGTCCTGGTCCCTGTCCCCGGTACCAGGGGATGTCTTGGTCCATGTCCCCGTTTCTGGTACCAGGGGATGTCCTGGTCCCTGTCCCCATCTCTGGTACCAGGGGATGTCCTGGTCCCTGTCCCCGTCTCTGGTACCAGAGAATGTCCTGGTTCCTGTCCCCGTCTCTGGTACCAGGGGATGTCCTGGTCCCTGTCCCCATCTCTGGTACCAGAGAATGTCCTGGTTCATGTCCCCGTTTCTGGTACCAGGGGATGTCCTGGTCCCTGTCCCCATCTCTGGTAGCAGGGGATGTCCTGGTCCCTGTCCCCGTCTCTGGTACCAGAGAATGTCCTGGTCCCTGTCCCCGTCTCTGGTACGAGGAGATGTCCTGGTCCATGTCCCTCTTTATGGTACCAGGGGATGTCCGGGTCCCTGTCCCTGCCTCTGGTACCGGGGGATGTCCTGGTCCCTGTCCCCGCCTCTGGTACCAGGGGATAACCTGTTCCCTGTCCCCGTTTCTGGTACCAGGGGATGTCCTGGTCCCTGTCCCCGTCTCTGGTACCAGAGAATGTCCTGGTTCCTGTCCCCGTCTCTGGTAACAGGGGACCTATGGGGAGGGGCTAGACCCATCTCTGTTCATCTCCTCCTCCTCTTCCCCATCTCTGGTACCAGGGGATGTCCTAGCCCAGTCTCTGGTACCAGGGGATGTCCTAGCCCAGACTCTGGTACCAGGGGATGTCCTAGCCCCGTCTCTGGTACCAGGGGATGTCCTAGCCCAGACTCTGGTACCAGGGGAAGTCCTAGCCCCGTCTCTGGTACCAGGGGATGTCCTAGCCCCGTCTCTGGTACCAGGGGATGTCCTGGTCCCTGTCCCCGCCTCTGGTACCAGGGGATGTCCTGGTCCCTGTCCCCGCCTCTGGTACCAGGGGATGTCCTGGTCCATGTCCTAGTTTCTGGTAACAGGGGATGTCCTGGTCCCTGTCCCCGCCTCTGGTACCGGGGGATGTCCTGGTCCCTGTCCCCGCCTCTGGTACCAGGGGATAACCTGTTCCCTGTCCCCGTTTCTGGTACCAGGGGATGTCCTGGTCCCTGTCCCCGTCTCTGGTACCAGAGACTGTCCTGGTTCCTGTCCCCGTCTCTGGTACCAGGGGATGTCCTGGTCCCTGTCCCCATCTCTGGTACCAGAGAATGTCCTGGTTCATGTCCCCGTTTCTGGTACCAGGGGATGTCCTGGTCCCTGTCCCCATCTCTGGTAGCAGGGGATGTCCTGGTCCCTGTCCCCGTCTCTGGTACCAGAGAATGTCCTGGTCCCTGTCCCCGTCTCTGGTACGAGGAGATGTCCTGGTCCATGTCCCTCTTTATGGTACCAGGGGATGTCCGGGTCCCTGTCCCTGCCTCTGGTACCAGGGGATGTCCTGGTCCCTGTCCCCGTCTCTGGTACCAGAGAATGTCCTGGTTCCTGTCCCCGTCTCTGGTACCAGGGGATGTCCTGGTCCCTGTCCCCGTCTCTGGTACCAGAAAATGTCCTGGTTCCTGTCCCCGTCTCTGGTACCAGGGGATGTCTTGGTCCATGTCCCCGTTTCCGGTACCAGGGGATGTCCTGGTCCCTGTCCCCATCTCTGGTACCAGAGAATGTCCTGGTCCCTGTCCCCGTCTCTGGTACCAGGGGATGTCCTGGTCCATGTCCTAGTTTCTGGTAACAGGGGATGTCCTGGTCCCTGTCCCCGCCTCTGGTACCGGGGGATGTCCTGGTCCCTGTCCCCACCTCTGGTACCAGGGGATAACCTGGTCCCTGTCCCCGTTTCTGGTACCAGGGGATGTCCTGGTCCCTGTCCCCGTCTCTGGTACCAGAGAATGTCCTGGTTCCTGTCCCCGTCTCTGGTAACAGGGGACCTATGGGGAGGGGCTAGACCCATCTCTGTTCATCTCCTCCTCCTCTTCCCCATCTCTGGTACCAGGGGATGTCCTAGCCCAGTCTCTGGTACCAGGGGATGTCCTAGCCCAGTCTCTGGTACCAGGGGATGTCCTAGCCCAGTCTCTGGTACCAGGGGATGTCCTAGCCCCGTCTCTGGTACCAGGGGATGTCCTAGCCCCGTCTCTGGTACCAGGGGATGTCCTAACCCCGTCTCTGGTACCAGGGGATGTCCTAGCCCAGTCTCTGGTACCAGGGGATGTCCTAGCCCCGTCTCTGGTACCAGGGGATGTCCTAGCCCCGTCTCTGGTACCAGGGGATGTCCTAGCCCAGACTCTGGTACCAGGGGTTGTCCTAGCCCAGTCTCCGGTACCAGGGGATGTCCTAGCCCCGTCTCTGGTACCAGGGGAAGTCCTAGCCCCGTCTCTGGTACCAGGGGATGTCCTAGCCCCGTCTCTGGTACCAGGGGATGTCCTGGTCCCTGTCCCCGCCTCTGGTACCAGGGGATGTCCTGGTCCATGTCCCCGTTTCTGGTACCAGGGGATGTCCTGGTCCCTGTCCCCGCCTCTGGTACCAGGGGATGTCCTGGTCCATGTCCTAGTTTCTGGTAACAGGGGATGTCCTGGTCCCTGTCCCCGCCTCTGGTACCGGGGGATGTCCTGGTCCCTGTCCCCGCCTCTGGTACCAGGGGATAACCTGTTCCCTGTCCCCGTTTCTGGTACCAGGGGATGTCCTGGTCCCTGTCCCCGTCTCTGGTACCAGAGAATGTCCTGGTTCCTGTCCCCGTCTCTGGTAACAGGGGACCTATGGGGAGGGGCTAGACCCATCTCTGTTCATCTCCTCCTCCTCTTCCCCATCTCTGGTACCAGGGGATGTCCTAGCCCAGTCTCTGGTACCAGGGGATGTCCTAGCCCAGACTCTGGTACCAGGGGATGTCCTAGCCCCGTCTCTGGTACCAGGGGATGTCCTAGCCCAGACTCTGGTACCAGGGGAAGTCCTAGCCCCGTCTCTGGTACCAGGGGATGTCCTAGCCCCGTCTCTGGTACCAGGGGATGTCCTGGTCCCTGTCCCCGCCTCTGGTACCAGGGGATGTCCTGGTCCATGTCCCCGTTTCTGGTACCAGGGGATGTCCTGGTCCCTGTCCCCGCCTCTGGTACCAGGGGATGTCCTGGTCCATGTCCTAGTTTCTGGTAACAGGGGATGTCCTGGTCCCTGTCCCCGCCTCTGGTACCGGGGGATGTCCTGGTCCCTGTCCCCGCCTCTGGTACCAGGGGATAACCTGTTCCCTGTCCCCGTTTCTGGTACCAGGGGATGTCCTGGTCCCTGTCCCCGTCTCTGGTACCAGAGAATGTCCTGGTTCCTGTCCCCGTCTCTGGTAACAGGGGACCTATGGGGAGGGGCTAGACCCATCTCTGTTCATCTCCTCCTCCTCTTCCCCATCTCTGGTACCAGGGGATGTCCTAGCCCAGTCTCTGGTACCAGGGGATGTCCTAGCCCAGTCTCTGGTATCAGGGGATGTCCTAGCCCTGTCTCTGGTACCAGGGGATGTCCTAGCCCAGACTCTGGTACCAGGGGTTGTCCTAGCCCAGTCTCTGGTACCAGGGGATGTCCTAGCCCCGTCTCTGGTACCAGGGGATGTCCTAGCCCCGTCTCTGGTACCAGGGGATGTCCTAGCCCCGTCTCTGGTACCAGGGGATGTCCTAGCCCAGTCTCTGGTACCAGGGGATGTCCTAGCCCAGACTCTGGTACCAGGGGTTGTCCTAGCCCAGTCTCTGGTACCAGGGGATGTCCTAGCCCCGTCTCTGGTACCAGGGGAAGTCCTGGTCCCTGTCCCCGTCTCTGGTACCAGGGGATGTCCTGCCCGTGTCTCTGGTACCAGGGGATGTCCTGGCCCCATCTCTGGTACCAGGGGATGTCCTAGCCCTGTCTCTGATACCAGGGGATGTCCTAGCCCCGTCTCTGGTACCAGGGGATGTCATAGCCCCATCTCTGGTACCAGGGGTAGTCCTGGTCCCTGTCCCAGTCTCTGGTACCAGGGGATGTCCTGGCCCTGTCTCTGGTACCTGGGATGTCCTAGCCCAGTCTCTGGTATCAGGGGATGTCCTGGTCCCTGTCCCCATCTCTGGTACCAGGGGATGTCCTGGTCCCTGTCCCCGTCTCTGGTATCAGGTTATGTCCTGGTCCCTGTCCCCATCTCTGGTACCAGGGGATATCCTGGTCCCTGTCCCCATCTCTGGTACCAGGGGATGTCCTGGTCCCTGTCCCCGTCTCTGGTACCAGGGGATGTCCTAACACCGTCTCTGGTACCAGGGGATGTCCTGGTCCCTGTCCCCGTCTCTGGTACCAGGGGATGTCCTGGTCCCTGTCCCCGTCTCTGGTACCAGGGGATGTCCTGGTCCCTGTCCCAGTCTCTGGTACCTGGGGATGACCTGGCCCCTGGCCCAGTCTGTGGTAGCAGGGGATGTCCTGGTCCATGTCCCCGCCTCTGGTACCAGGGAATGTCCTGGTCCCTGTCCCCGGTACCAGGGGATGTCTTGGTCCATGTCCCCATTTCTGGTACCAGGGGATGTCCTGGTCCCTGTCCCCATCTCTGGTAACAGGGGATGTCCTGGCCCCTGTCCCCGTCTCTGGTACCAGGGGATGTCCTGGTCCCTGTTCCCATCTCTGGTACGAGGAGATGTCCTGGTCCATGTCCCCGCCTCTGGTATGAGGAGATGTCCTGGTCCATGTCCCCGTTTCTGGTACCAGGGGATGTCCTGGTCCCTGTTCCCGCCTCTGGTACGAGGAGAAGTCCTGGTCCATGTCCCCGTTTCTGGTACCAGGGGATGTCCTGGTCCCTGTCCCCGTCTCTGGTACCAGGGGATGTCCTAACACCGTCTCTGGTACCAGGGGATGTCCTAGCCCAGTCTCTGGTACCAGGGGATGTCCTGGTCCCTGTCCCCGTCTCTGGTACCAGGGGATGTCCTGGTCCCTGTCCCAGTCTCTGGTACCAGGGGATGACCTGGCCCAGTCTGTGGTAGCAGGGGATGTCCTGGTCCATGTCCCCGCCTCTGGTACCAGGGAATGTCCTGGTCCCCGTCTCTGGTACCAGGGGATGTCTTGGTCCATGTCCCCGTTTCTGGTACCAGGGGATGTCCTGGTCCCTGTCCCCATCTCTGGTAACAGGGGATGTCCTGGTCCCTGTCCCCGTCTCTGATACCAGAGAATGTCCTGGTCCCTGTCCCCATCTCTGGTACGAGGAGATGTCCTGGTCCATGTCCCCGCCTCTGGTATGAGGAGATGTCCTGGTCCATGTCCCCGTTTCTGGTACCAGGGGATGTCCTGGTCCCTGTTCCCGCCTCTGGTACGAGGAGAAGTCCTGGTCCATGTCCCCGTTTCTGGTACCAGGGGATGTCCTGGTCCCTGTCCCCGTCTCTGGTACCAGGGGATGTCCTAACACCGTCTCTGGTACCAGGGGATGTCCTAGCCCAGTCTCTGGTACCAGGGGATGTCCTGGTCCCTGTCCCCGTCTCTGGTACCAGGGGATGTCCTGGTCCCTGTCCCAGTCTCTGGTACCAGGGGATGACCTGGCCCAGTCTGTGGTAGCAGGGGATGTCCTGGTCCATGTCCCCGCCTCTGGTACCAGGGAATGTCCTGGTCCCTGTCCCCGTCTCTGGTACCAGGGGATGTCTTGGTCCATGTCCCCGTTTCTGGTACCAGGGGATGTCCTGGTCCCTGTCCCCATCTCTGGTAACAGGGGATGTCCTGGTCCCTGTCCCCGTCTCTGATACCAGAGAATGTCCTGGTCCCTGTCCCCGCCTCTGGTATGAGGAGATGTCCTGGTCCATGTCCCCGTTTCTGGTACCAGGGGATGTCCTGGTCCCTGTTCCCCGCCTCTGGTACGAGGAGAAGTCCTGGTCCATGTCCCCGTTTCTGGTACCAGGGGATGTCCTGGTCCCTGTCCCCGCCTCTGGTACTAGGGGATGTCCTGGTCCCTGTCCCCACCTCTGGTACCAGGGGATGTCCTGGTCCCTGTCCCCGCCTCTGGTACCAGGGGATGTCCTGGCCCCTGTCCCAGTCTCTGGTACCAGTCTCTGGTACCAGGGGATGTCCTGGTCCCTGTCCCAGTCTCTGGTACCAGGGGATGTCCTGGTCCCTGTCCCAGTCTCTGGTACCAGGGGATGTCCTGGTCCCTGTCCCCGTCTCTGGTACCAGGGGATGTCCTGGTTCCTGTCCCTGTCTCTGGTACCAGGGGATGTCCTGGGCCCTGTCCCCATCTCTGGAACCAGGGGATGTCCTGGTCCCTGTTCGACCATTGTATTGTCACATCAACATGATGTTGATGGACAGCATGTTGTGTACATACACTACAAAACTATGCTGATAACATCTGCAATTCAGAAGCTATTCTGTTCATTGAAAAATCTGCATCAAAGAATAATTTGCATATCTCAGCCACATGACTGAATTTGACTTCTTACTCCTAAGAAATAAGACGAGTAGGTGGCCAGTATGTTGCAATAAACTTGTCAACTATTAACTAAATATATTTAGAAATAACACATGTGAGCAGTCAGCATAGTACATCAGCCAGCAAAGTACATCAGTCAGCATAGTACATCAGTCAGCATAGTACCTCAGTCAGCATAGTACATCAGTCAGCATAGTACATCAGTCAGCATAGTACATCAGCCAGCATAGTACATCAGTCAGCATAGTACATCAGCCAGCAAAGTACATCAGTCAGCATAGTACCTCAGTCAGCATAGTACCTCAGTCAGCATAGTACATCAGTCAGCATAGTACCTCAGTCAGCATAGTACCTAAGTCAGCATAGTAAATCAGTCAGCATAGTACATCAGTCAGCATAGTACATCAGTCAGCATAGTACCTCAGTTAGCATAGTACCTCAGTCAGCATAGTACATCAGTCAGCATAGTACATCAGCCAGCAAAGTACATCAGCCAGCATAGTACATCAGTCAGCATAGTACCTCAGTCAGCATAGTACATCAGTCAGCATAGTACCTCAGTCAGCATAGTACATCAGTCAGCATAGTACATCAGTCAGCATAGTACCTCAGTCAGCATAGTACCTCAGTCAGCATAGTACCTCAGTCAGCATAGTACATCAGTCAGCATAGTACCTCAGTCAGCATAGTACATCAGTCAGCATAGTACATCAGCCAGCAAAGTACATCAGCCAGCATAGTACATCAGTCAGCATAGTACCTCAGTCAGCATAGTACATCAGTCAGCATAGTACCTCAGTCAGCATAGTATATCAGTCAACATAGTGCATCAGTCAGCATAGTACGTCAGTCAGCATAGGACATCAGTCAGCATAGTACATCAGTCAGCATAGTACATCAGTCAGCATAGTACCTCAAACAGCATAGTACATCAGTCAGCATAGTACCTCAAACAGCATAGTGTATCAGTCAGCATAGTACATCAGTCAGCATAGTACATCAGTCAGCATAGTATATCAGTCAGCATAGTACATCAGCCAGCATAGTACATCAGTCAGCATAGTACCTCAGTCAGCATAGTACATCAGCCAGCATAGTACCTCAGTCAGCATAGTACATCAGTCAGCATAGTACATCAGTCAGCAATGTGTATCAGTCAGCATAGTGCATCAGTCAGCATAGTATCTCAGTCAGCATAGTACATCAGTCAGCATAGTACCTCAGCCAGCATAGTACCTCAGTCAGCATAGTACATCAGTCAGCATAGTATCTCAGTCAGCATAGTACATCAGTCAGCATAGTACATCAGCCAGCATAGTACCTCAGTCAGCATAGTACATCAGTCAGCATAGTACATCAGTCAGCAATGTGTATCAGTCAGCATAGTGCATCAGTCAGCATAGTATCTCAGTCAGCATAGTACATCAGTCAGCATAGTACCTCAGCCAGCATAGTACCTCAGTCAGCATAGTACATCAGTCAGCATAGTATCTCAGTCAGCATAGTACATCAGTCAGCATAGTACATCAGGATGCACAACTGCAACACATACTTCTACCTGACTGTCATTATATTGTGATAACGACATTATCATTCAGTAGTTCAAATAAATGGCTGATCCATTTGTCACCTTCCCAATTCAGAGGACTAATAACATCATCAATAACAGAGATTATAACATCATCAAACCCAGTTGGTCCCTGGCCACTGCAGGCCCAGAATTATACATTTAATTTATATTTGGTAAAGTGTATTTTAATGGCTCCTCGTCCACCACTCATCCCTTGCACTCCCCCCGGGGGAACACATCATCAGCAAATCTATTCCATACACAGTGCACTACTTTCGACCAGAGCCCTATGGGCCCTATTGGCACTGGTCAAAAGTAGTGTACTATATAGGGATTAAGATGCCATTTGGGATGTAACCAGATTATATTACTATTTGAATAGCTTCTGGAAGCAGCATTCATTAACGTATGCACAGACACACACACACAATGGTAGCAGCATTAATACACTCACGCACAGACACATGGGGGGGTGGAGGAGGGGGAGAGGATGAGGGGGGGGGGGGGGGGGAGGGGGAGAGGAGGAGGAACAGATGGGTCTAGCCCCCCTAGGTCAGGTTACTCAGTGAGTGAGGAGAGGAGAGGAGGAGCGGAGAGAAGGAGAGGAGACACTGGTCCTGTCATTACGTGTGAGATGCACTTCAGAGACCCTTCACGCACACACGCATGCAAACACACACACACACACGCACGCATGCAAACACACACACACACGCACGCATGCAAACATACACACACGCACGCACGCAAACATACACACACGCATGCACGCAAACACACACACTTGAATTTATTCAATTCAGGAAATTGAATGAATGGAATTAAAAGGGATTGACCCTGGTGGACAGCATGGTGTTGATGTGATAGTGAAGCAGTGAAGGGTGAGTGATGTGAGTGGATAAGGCCTGAGGGCAGAACAGCACCTAACCCAGGAATAACTGTCTCAGGGCAGGGAAACCACACAGTACTCTGAGGGACAAAAGAACATCTGTTGTCAGATGTACGGTTGTGCCCAGCCCAAACACACAGTCTAATGAGATATCAAACTTTAGCAGACGTTTCATCCATATCTCACTGTGAATGTGATCTGCACAAACTTTGGGGGCAATGCCTTTAAAAGGCGAATTGTTGGCTGTCCAGCGCTAGACCCATCTATGAATTGAATCCCGGCCTTAAAAATGCAGTGAGAGAGCAATTTTTTTCACAATATGTGTATCTGATAGAGTGTCACCATCTTACCAAATAAGCCACACAGGACCACACCCGTGACATAACGTTCTCAAGGGACACTTACTGGTCACATCAGCTTTGATGTCTGCTAGCTGAAAGAGGGGTGCCACATCATCTCTGTAGATCTGGTAGGCCTCTTTCTTATGACTGGCAGGGTTCACAAACACCTTCAGGGACTTGGGCCTGTTCTGGAAACCTGCAAGACAAGAGCAGAATCAATCAAATGTATTGATAAAGCCTATTTATGTCACAGTATAAAGTCCTGGTCTAGACCCCAAAAATGAAAAAGAGGAGAATAGAATTAAAAAGGGCAAACAAACAGGTCAACTTCTGCTTCAATGGGTTTTACAGTCCAGGTCCAGCACATCTGTTAGTCAGTGAAAGCAGCCATCCCACCTAGACGTGATCAGTTTAATCACTGTGTATTAAACATTGGTCTGAGACACCTGCTGTAAAATCACCTGAGCAAAGAGTGAGATGAGTCTGCTTCCCTTCTAAAGGTCAGGAGGGTTACACAGCCTGAACATGACAGGGAGACAGGGGGAGTCATGAATAAAGACAGATGCCCTGTAGGCCTCTCTCTCCTCCCCCGTTCTCTGTCTGCTCCCTCTATGTGTGCTCCCCCTCTCTCTCTCTCTCTCTCTCTCTCTCTCTCTCTCTCTCTCTCTCTCTCTCTCTGCTCTCCACCTGCCCTCTCTCTCTCCACCTGCCCTCTCTCTCTCCACCTGCCCTCTCTCTCTCTCCACCTGCCCTCTCTCTCTCTCTCCCCCTGCCCTCTCTCTCTCTCTCTCTCTCTACCTGCTCTCTCTCTCTCCACCTGCCCTCTCTCTCTCCACCTGCCCTCTCTCTCTCCACCTGCCCTCTCTCTCTCCACCTGCCCTTTCTTTCTCCCCCTGCCCTCTCTCTCTCCCCCCTGCCCTCTCTCTCTCCACCTGCCCTCTCTCTCTCTCTCTCTCTCCAGCTGCCCTCTCTTTCTCCCCCTGCCCTCTCTCTCTCTCTCCCCCTGGCCTCTCTCTCTACCCCTGCCCTCTCTCCAACTACCCTCTCTTTCTCCCCCTGCCCTCTCTCTCTCTCCCCCTGGCCTCTATCTACCCCTGCCCTGTCTCTCCCTGTCTCTACCTGCCCTCTCTCTCCCTGTCCTCTCTCTACCCCTGCCCTGTCTCTCCCTGTCTCTACCTGCCCTCTCTCTCCATGTCCTCCACCTGCCCTCTCTTTCTCCCCCTGCCCTCTCGCTCTCTCTTCACCTGCCCTCTCTTTCTCCCCCTGCCCTCTCGCTCTCTCTCCACCTGCCCTCTCTTTCTCCCCCTGCCCTCTCGCACTCTCCCCCCTGCCCTCTCTCTCTCCACCTGCCCTCTCTCTCTCTCTCTCTCTCTCCACCTGCCCTCTCTTTCTCCCCCTGCCCTCTCTCTCTCTCTCCCCCTGGCCTCTCTCTCTACCCCTGCCCTCTCTCCAACTACCCTCTCTTTCTCCCCCTGCCCTCTCTCTCTCTCCCCCTGGCCTCTCTCTACCCCCTGCCCTGTCTCTCCCTGTCTCTACCTGCCCTCTCTCTCCCTGTCTCTCTCTACCCCTGCCCTGTCTCTCCCTGTCTCTACCTGCCCTCTCTCTCCATGTCCTCCACCTGCCCTCTCTTTCTCCCCCTGCCCTCTCGCTCTCTCTTCACCTGCCCTCTCTTTCTCCCCCTGCCCTCTCGCTCTCTCTCCACCTGCCCTCTCTTTCTCCCCTGCCCTCTCGCTCTCTCTCCACCTGCCCTCTCTTTCTTCCCCCTGCCCTCTCGCACTCTCTCAATCTGCCCTCTCTTTCTCCCCCTGCTCTCTCTCTCTTTCTCCCCCTGCCCTGTCTCTCCCTGTCTCTACCTGCCCTCTCTCTCCCTGTCCTCTCTCTACCCCTGCCCTGTCTCTCCCTGTCTCTACCTGCCCTCTCTCTCCATGTCCTCCACCTGCCCTCTCTTTTTCCCCCTGCCCTCTCGCTCTCTCTCCACCTGCCCTCTCTTTCTCCCCCTGCCCTCTCGCACTCTCTCCATCTGCTCTCTCTTTCTCCCCCTGCTCTCTCTCTCTTTCTCCCCCTGCCCTCTCGCTCTCTCTCCACCTGCCCTCTCTTTCTCCCCCTGCCCTCTCGCTCTCTCTCCCACCTGCCCTCTCTTTCTCCCCCTGCCCTCTCGCACTCTCTCAATCTGCNCCTCCCCCTGCCCTCTCTCTCCCTGCCCTCCCCCCTGCCCTCTCTCTCCTGTCCCTCCCCTGCCCTCCCCCTGCCCTCCCCCTGCCCTCTCTCTCTCTCCTGCCCTCCCCTGACCCTCTCTCTCCCTGCCCTCCCCCTGCCCTCTCTCTCTCTCCCTGCCTCCCCTGACCTCTCTCTCTCTCTCCTGCCTCCCCCCTGCCCTCTCTCCCCTGTCCTCCCCCTGCCCTCTCTCTCCCTGCCCTCCCCTGCCCTCTCTCTCCTGTCCTCCCCCTGCCCTCCCCCTGCCCTCTCTCTCCCTGCCCTCCCCTGCCCTCTCTCTCCCTGTCCTCCCCTGCCCTCTCTCTCACTGCCCTCCCCCTGCCCTTCTCTCTCCCTGCCCTCCCCCCTGCCCCTCTCATCTCCCTGCCCTCCCCTGCCCTCTCTCTCCCTGTCCTCCCCCTGCCCTCTCTCCCCCCTGCCTCCCCCTGCCCTCTCTTCTCCCTTGTCCTCCCCCTGCCCTCTCTCTCCCTGCCCTCCCCTGCCCTCTCTTCCCTGCCCTCTTTCTCTCTCCCTGCCCTCCCCCCTGACCTCTCTCTCCCTGCCCTCTCTCTCTCTCCCTGCCCTCCCCCTGACCCTCTCTCCCTGTCCTCCCCTGCCCTCTCTCCCCCTGTCCTCCCCCTGCGCCCTCTCTCTCCCTGCCCTCCCCCTGCCCTCTCTCTCCCTGCCCTCCCCCTGACCTCTCTCTCCCTGCCCTCTCTCTCTCTCCCTGCCCTCCCCTGACCTCTCTCTCCCTGTCCTCCCCCTGCCCTCTCTCCCCCCTGTCCTCCCCTGCCCTCTCTCCCCCTGTCCTCCCCCTGGCCCTCTCTCCCCTGTCCTCCCCCTGCCCTCTCTCCCCCTGCCCTCTCTCTCCCTGCCCTCCCCCTGCCCTCTCTCCCCCTGTCCTCCCCCTGCCCTCTCTCCCCTCTGTCCTCCCCTGCCCTCTCTCCCCCTGTCCTCCCCCTGCCCTCTCTCTCCCTGCCCTCCCCCTGCCCTCTCTCCCCCTGTCCTCCCCCTGCCCTCTCTCTCCCTGTCCTCCCCCTGCCCTCTCTCCCCCTGTCCTCCCCCTGCCCTCTCTCTCCCTGCCCTCCCCCTGCCCTCTCTCTCCCTGTCCTCCCCCTGCCCTCTCTCTCCCTGCCCTCTCTTTCTCTCTCTCTCTGTGCCCACTCCTGCCCTGTCTCTCCCTGTGCTCCCTATGCCCTCTCTCTCCCTGCCCTCCCCCTGCCCTCTCTCTCCCTGTCCTCTCTTTCTCTCTCTCTGTGCCCACTCCTGCCCTGTCTCTCCCTGTGCTCCCTATGCCCTCTCTCTCCCTGTCCTCCCCCTGCTCTCTCCCCATGCCATCTCTCGCCCTCTCTGTGCTCCCCCTGCCCTCTATCTCGCTATCTCTCTCTCCCCGCCATCACACTCTCTGTGCTCCCCCTGTCCTCTCTCTCCCCCTGTCCTCCACTAAGCACCTAGCCACTGAGCTACTGAGTTTCCACACTCAATCATAATTAGGCAGAATTAGGGAGTGTTCCCTCCTGGGCCTTCCTGGAGCCTGGTGGAGACCCAGGGATCGATAGGGAGAGGCAGCACGCTGAACCCCTCATCCCCTCATGGTCTCCATTATCCCCCTCATTACTCTAATCCCTGGTGGTTGGTCCCTGAAGGTCCTGACTTCGACCCGCTAATGAGCCCTATGGTCCTTCAGCCTCTGCTCTGACAGACTCCCGCTCTGACCCCGGACCCAGACCCTCAGCCAGCCGCCCAGCTATCTGCTCTTACATTACATTGTGATCACCAGGGTTTTGTGGACGCACCCGGGGTTACAGGTTCAAAAGGAAAGGAACAAGCAACAATCCAGGAGGAGGTGCAGACAGAGAGGACCAACATCCAGGTCCCAGGGAGAGATGATGTCATGGGGGATGGGGAGAGAAGCTCAGGAAGGTACAGCAGGCCTGGAGATGTGACCCCAATCTCCCTCCAGTCTCTCTAGAGGACAGACAGATGAGGCTAGAGAGCAGGATCACATCTCCAGGCCCACTGGGCCTTCCTGCCCTGCTTTCCACTCCTCTCTATCCACCCCCTACGACCTTCAGGTCTACTGTGGTGCTCCTATCTCTCTATCCACCCCCTAAGACCTTCAGGTCCACTGTGGTGCTCCTATCGCTCTATCCACCCCCTAAGACCTTCAGGTCCACTGTGGTGCTCCTATCTCTCTATCCACCCCCTAAGACCTTCAGGTCCACTGTGGTGCTCCTATCTCTCTATCCACCCCCTAAGACCTTCAGGTCCACTGTGGTGCTCATATCGCTCTATCCACCCCCTAAGACCTTCAGGTCCACTGTGGTGCTGCTATCGCTCTATCCACCCCCTAAGACCTTCAGGTCCACTGTGGTGCTCCTATCGCTCTATCCACCCCCTAAGACCTTCAGGTCCACTGTGGTGCTCCTATCTCGCTATCCACCCCCTAAGACCCTAGGGTCCACTGTGGTGCTCCTATCTCGCTATCCACCCCCTAAGTCCTTAGGGTCCACTGTGGTGCTCCTATCTCGCTATCCACCCCCTAAGACCCTAGGGTCCACTGTGTTGCTCCCATCTCGCTATCCACCCCCTAAGTCCTTAGGGTCCACTGTGGTGCTCCTATCTTGCTATCCACCCCCTAAGACCTTCAGGCCCACTGTGGTGCTCCTATCTCTCTATCCACCCCCTAAGAACTTAGGGTCCACTGTGGTGCTCCTATCTCTCTATCCACCCCCTAAGACCTTCAGGTCCACTGTGACACTCTGGTCTCTCCATCCTCTCCCACTCCTCCAGGGTTCTGAGGCCCTGATGCTGGGAGCAGGTGCAGGAAGGATGCTGTCACTGCTGCCTGGGTTGGGGCTCAGGAGGGACAGGGTAGGCCAGGGAAAGGATCAGGAGGCTCAGCCCAGGAGGCTCAGCCCAGGAGGCTCAGGAGGGTTAGGAGGAGGCCAGGGGAGCCACGGGAGTTCATCATCACCCCAGCTTACTCCACACAGCCCACAGCCTCGCAGAGGGAGGGGACCACAGACACACACTAAGCCACACTGTATCTATTGATCATAGGACGGACGGACAGACAGACCTAGATGTAAGATCGATCTATCAGACCATTGTCAACATGATCACTAGATCAGACAGACAGACAGACAGACAGACAGACAGACAGACAGACAGACAGACAGACAGACAGACAGACAGACCTAGCTGTAAGATCAATCTATCAGACCATTGGCAACATGATCACTAGATCAGACAGACAGACAGACAGACAGGACAGACAGGACAGACAGGACAGACATAGCTGTAAGATCGATCTATCAGACCATTGGCAACATGATCACTAGATCAGACAGACAGACAGACAGACAGACCTAGCTGTAAGATCGATCTATCAGACCATTGGCAACATGATCACTAGATTGTGCATTATTGTGCAGTTTGTTTTTGTAAACACCATACTGTGGATCACAACATTTATTATACTGTTAGTGACCATAGGTCATTGGAAACCTAATTAGGCAATTGGAACCCCATGACTGTAAATCCGGTTGGCCTTCTGCTTTCTAAAACAACATGAAACCTGAGTCTTCATATGATGCAGAGAATTAGGCTGTTTCAGTCCAGTCCTCAGTAGAGCTTTCCTACAGGCTTCAGACTACACAGAGGATTATGTACCATAGCAACATGGCTGGCAGGGGAGCCAGGCTGGGGAGGGATCTCTCTCTTCAATCAGGGTTTAACTAAGTCCTCTCTCTCTCTCACCATGAGGCAAGGAAATGTTAACCATCAACACTGGATAACACACACAACATCAACATGGACTTATTGGGTAACTTTAGTTCACCCAAAAATGCATCAATATGCTCATTTACAGACTTTTTCCTGCTAGATGAAAAATACTTGCAAGCTATGGTTTCCAATTGATCCCTGAAAATCATAATAATCTGCTTTACAAACACAAAGCTTATATTAGTTATCCTATAAGTTGCTAACATTCGTGGGAGCTTAACCTGACAACCAATGATGATGCTACATTGACTGAATATATTGACTGAATATATTGACTGAATTACTGTATGGTTGATTAGAGAGTGATATTGCAGCCACTTGAGGACAACTAAATGAGATCATCAGTTTGCATCAGATGATAATATATTCAGCCTCTGACTCATGGGTTTAATGCTGCATTACCCCTGAGGACCATACTGCTGGCCTAATGTCACCCAACACACACACACACACACACACACACCACACGTCGCCCAACACAGTGACTACATCTGTCGGACCTCCAGCCCCACTAAGTGTAGACAGACAGAACCAGGAGGAGAGGAGGGTGGCTCCTGTTGCTGTGGTCGAGACTTAGTCACAAGAGCATCTGCTGCTTAGACCTGCTAAGGGCTTCTCTCTACCCCTGGAGACAACCACAAGTCACCAGGGACTACTTTTCACATAACCACCAGTAAATTACCTGGATCTGAGGTCAGGTTTCTCATTGATTCTGTTGGAAAATAACGTTTCTATCCATCCAGTACCAGGAAGACGAAGAGCCTCCTCCCCTCTGGTGGGCTAACGATCACAATGGGGATCTGATGGGAATTATATAGTTCTGTCCCAAATGGCACCATACTCCCTATAGAGTGCACTACTTTTGACTGTCCCAAATGGCACCATACTCCCTATAGAGTGCACTACTTTTGACCAGGTCCCATAGGGCCTTGATCAAAAGTAGTGCACTATATAGGAAATAGGATGCTATTTGGAATTTAAGTATGGCTATTACAGCTGAGGCCAATTACTCAGCCGCCTCAGCCTCCTGTTCTATCAGGATCAGTGTTGTCCCTATTCTTTTCATTGGACTGTAGGCTGCTATTCTTCCATTTAATGAGCTTAAAAACACTGGGAGGGTGAGGGTTCACCAGAGAGGGAGAAAGTGAGAGAGTAAGAAACAAAGAGAGTAAGAAACAAAAAGAGAGGAGAGCGAGAGAGAGACAGAGAGAGAGAGACAGAGAGAGAGACAGAGACAGAGAAGGAGAGAGAGACAGAGAGAGAAAGAGAGAGAGAGAGAGAAGGAGAGAGAGAGAGAGAGGGGGAGAGAGATGTAAGGCACATATGCAGGTCAGTGACTGCTCAGACACACACAGACAGGCTTTCAGAAGGGCACCAAATATTTGCTAATCCTTTAGGAACAGATGTCTTATTTTTCCCCTGCTGAAAATCCCTGACAGGCAGGCTGGCTAGGTGGTAAACGACAGTCTTGGCTGAGCCTGAGATGGGAGGCCTATGTGTGAGGAAGGTCAGGGCCTCATATGGCTGGGTCCTGGATCTCATCTGTTGGATCCAGGAGAGGAAAGGATATTTAGAGAGAGACATACAGGAGATGGAGAACGAGCATGATCCCGAGATCTGTTTTTGCGGTCACATGCGACAACGACCATAGGTGTAGGCAAGAAAGCACAAACAGATCTGGGACCACGCTAACAGAGTACTGAGTCGTCTAGGCTGGACTCGTCTTGACCCCATCTTGTCCCCATCTTTTGCTCCTTCTCGTGGCGTAGCCTCCATACGAGGGGGAGGTGGGGGGGACAGATCCCCTGCCAAACCGGGAGCATCTGCCGCTGTGTCAGGAGCTGGCATTAGAACGCATTAGCGATAGGGGAGCCCCCAGTACCTCCACGACACCCCTCCCCACCCGGACATCTCAAGCAGGGGGATCACCGGGCTAAGGCTCTGGATCTGGCTCCGAACACACACACACTCATTCATACAGACACACACACACAATCCCCCCGTCCAAATGTACTCTGCCCCCATCCCAATCCTCCCTCCATGCTGAATAAATGGACTAGATATTTGGGATAATTTGTGTGAATAGTCTGTATTGCTTTTAACAGAGGGATGTCATTCAAAGATATCCCAGATTGACAGTAATATTTCATCAGGAGTGATTCCCAGAAGACAGAACTGTGACAACTGTCTTATGAATATAAAAACTGTGTTGTGAATATAAAAACTGTATTGTCAATATAAAAACGGTGTTGTGAATATAAAAACTGTATTGTCAATATAAAAACTGTATTGTCAATATAAAAACTGTATTGTCAATATAAAAAGTGTATTATCAATATAAAAACTGTATTGTCAATATAAAAACTGTATTGTCAATATAAAAACTGTATTGTCAATATAAAAAGTGTATTATCAATATAAAAACTGTATTGTCAATATAAAAAGTGTATTGTCAATATAAAAAGTGTATTATCAATATAAAAACTGTATTGTCAATATAAAAACTGTATTGTCAATATAAAAACTGTATTGTCAATATAAAAAGTGTATTATCAATATAAAAACTGTATTGTCAATATAAAAACTGTATTGTCAATATAAAAAGTGTATTATCAATATAAAAACTGTATTGTCAATATAAAAACTGTATTGTCAATATAAAAAGTGTATTATCAATATAAAAACTGTGTTGTGAATATAAAAACTGTGTTGTGAATATAAAAACTGTATTGTGATTATAACAGAAAATGGGTTCATCCTTAAATAATCCAAAAACACCTATGGGAATGTGTCTCTGGTTCCTTTCACTAAAGGTTAACAACATCAGCTTTGTGAATATGTACCAGCACTAAGTACACTATAAACCACAATATTATATTAAATCAAATGAGTGCAGTGAAGAGATTCACAGCATCATATGTGTTTTCACTGTAGGTGATGAACCTGTGTTTCTCTACTGCTGTGTTTTCACTGTAGGTGACGAACCTGTGTTCCTCTACTGCTGTGTTTTCACTGTAGGTGACGAACCTGTGTTCCTCTACTGCTGTGTTTTCACTGTAGGTGACGAACCTGTGTTCCTCTACTGCTGTGTTTTCACTGTAGGTGACGAACCTGTGTTTCTCTACTGCTGTGTTTTCACTGTAGGTGACGAACCTGTGTTTCTCTACTGCTGTGTTTTCACTGTAGGTGACGAACCTGTGTTTCTCTACTGCTGTGTTTTCACTGTAGGTGACGAACCTGTGTTTCTCTACTGCTGTGTTTTCACTGTAGGTGACGAACCTGTGTTTCTCTACTGCTGTGTTTTCACTGTAGGTGACGAACCTGTGTTTCTCTACTGCTGTGTTTTCACTGTAGGTGACGAACCTGTGTTTCTCTACTGCTGTGTTTTCACTGTAGGTGACGAACCTGTGTTCCTCTACTGCTGTGTTTTCACTGTAGGTGACGAACCTGTGTTCCTCTACTGCTGTGTTTTCACTGTAGGTGACGAACCTGTGTTCCTCTACTGCTGTGTTTTCACTGTAGGTGACGAACCTGTGTTCCTCTACTGCTGTGTTTTCACTGTAGGTGACGAACCTGTGTTTCTCTACTGCTGTGTTTTCACTGTAGGTGACGAACCTGTGTTTCTCTACTGCTGTGTTTTCACTGTAGGTGACGAACCTGTGTTTCTCTACTGCTGTGTTTTCACTGTAGGTGACGAACCTGTGTTTCTCTACTGCTGTGTTTTCACTGTAGGTGACGAACCTGTGTTTCTCTACTGCTGTGTTTTCACTGTAGGTGACGAACCTGTGTTTCTCTACTGCTGTGTTTTCACTGTAGGTGACGAACCTGTGTTTCTCTACTGCTGTGTTTTCACTGTAGGTGACGAACCTGTGTTCCTCTACTGCTGTGTTTTCACTGTAGGTGACGAACCTGTGTTCCTCTACTGCTGTGTTTTCACTGTAGGTGACGAACCTGTGTTCCTCTACTGCTGTGTTTTCACTGTAGGTGACGAACCTGTGTTCCTCTGCTGCTGTGTTTTCACTGTAGGTGACGAACCTGTGTTCCTCTACTGCTGTGTTATCTTTTAGAAATACAGCGTGTATGTGTCAGACATGACATGTGGTCTGTGCTTCAACAATGACAGATAACAGGGTTTGGTGTGACAGAGAGACGAGGCCAGACATGCAGACAGGCAGGCAGACAGGCAGGCAGACAGGCAGGCAGACAGTCTGTGGGGAATACACTGAGACAGGACTGGTACTCCATGCAGTGAAAGTAATACTGTATGTCTGTGATACCTTTGGTACAGAGTTGAGCATCTGCTACGCTCTGCTTCATCCTCCACAGAGAGAGACAGGAGCAGACGGCTATAAACACACACACTGCCACTCTCTCATGATGAGAGAACACACACACACTGAAGCACAAATACAGGCACACAGAGGCACACATATGCACACACAGTAACACACAGGCACACACAAACTCTGATTCACTCATGCTCTCCCTTGATGTAACTCACATGGTCATTCAGTGACACACTTAAACACTCTCCTACTCATCTAACTCAACAACTGTCTCCCATGATTCAATTAAAACACTCAATCACTAACTCCCTTATCCACCTTGTCCTGTATCCTTCACCACAACACCTACATTGGAGAGAAGTATTTGATACACTGCCGATTTTGCAGGTTTTCCTACTTATAATGTAGAGGTCTGTAATTTTTATCATAGGTACACTTCAACTGTGAGAAACAGAAATTTAAAACAAAAATCCAGAAAATCACATTGTATGATTTTTAAGTAATTAATTTGCATTTTATTGCATGACATAAGTATTTGAAACATCAGAAAAGCAGAACTTAATATTTGGTAGAGAAACCTTTGTTTGCAATTACAGAGATCATACGTTTCCTGTAGTTCTTGACCAGGTTTGCACACACTGCAGCAGGGATTTTGGCCCACTCCTCCATACAGACCTTCTCCAGATCCTTCAGGTTTCGGGGCTGTCGCTGGGCAATACGGACTTTCAGCTCCCTCCAAAGATTTTCTATTGGGTTCAGGTCTGGAGACTGGCTAGGCCACTCCAGGACCTTGAGATGCTTCTTACGGAGCCACTCCTTAGTTGCCCTGGCTGTGTGTTTCGGGTCGTTGCCATGCTGAAAGACCCAGCCATGACCCATCTTCAATGCTCTTACTGAGGGAAGGAGGTTGTTGGCCAAGATCTCGTGATACATGGCCCCATCCATCCTCCCCTCAATACGGTGCAGTTGTCCTGTCCCCTTTGCAGAAAAGCATCCCCGAAGAATTATGTTTCCACCTCCATGCTTCACGGTTAGGATGGTGTTCTTGGGGTTGTACTCATCCTTCTTCTTCCTCCAAACACGGCGAGTGGAGTTTAGACCAAAAAGCTATATTTTTGTCTCATCAGACCACATGACCTTCTCCCATTCCTCCTCTGGATCATCCAGATGATCATTGGCAAACTTCAAACAGGCCTGGACACGCGCTGGCTTGAGCAGGGGGACCTTGCGTGCGCTGCAGGATTTAAATCCATGACGGCGTTGTGTGTTACTAATGGTTTTTTTTTAGACTGTGGTCCCAGCTCTCTTCAGGTCATCGACCAGGTCCTGCCATGTAGTTCTGGGCTGATCCCTCATGATCATTGATGCCCCACGAGGTGAGATCTTGCATGGAGCCCCAGACTGAGGGTGATTGACCGTCATCTTGAACGTCTTCCATTTTCTAATAATTGCGCCAAAAGTTGTTGCCTTCTCACCAAGCTGCTTGCCTATTGTCCTGTAGCCCATCCCAGCCTTGTGCAGGTCTACAATTTTATCCCTGATGTCCTTACACAGCTCTCTGGTCTTGGCCATTGTGGAGAGGTTGGAGTCTGTTTGATTGAGTGTGTGGACAGGTGTCTTTTATACAGGTAACGAGTTCAAACAGGTGCAGTTAATACAGGTAATGAGTGGAGAACAGGAGGGCTTCTTAAAGAAAAACTAAGAGGTCTGTGAGAGCCAGAATTCTTATTGGTTGGTAAGCTGATCAAATACTTATGTCATGCAATAAAATGTAAATTAATTTCTTAAAAATCATACAATGTGATTTTCTGGATTTTTGTTCTCACAGTTGAAGTGTTCCTATGATAAAAATGACAGACCTCTACATGATTTGTAAGTAGGAAAACCTGCAAAATCGGCAGTGTATCAAATACTTGTTCTCCCCACTGTATATCCCTTACTGGTTCATTCATCCACCCATTCATCCAGTACATCCACACAATCCACTTTCTCTCTAACTAATTCACTTGACTCGCCCATTGGGAAGTTTTCCCACCTCACCAAACTAAGTTCACAAAGACCAACAACAGAAAACATGGTGGACTAAACTAGGCTGAGCGAGGGACTGCTATCTGTTCAGAGGTGCTGGAGAGAAGGTAGTGTCTCCATGGATACACAGGGTGACTTAATGGAAAGGCTGTTAATGTGTAACACAATACACTCCTCCAGTCAGCTAGCAGGCAGGGACCAGGGTAACATAATACACTCCTCCAGTCAGCTAGCAGTCAGGGGACCAGGGTAACACAATACACTCCTCCAGTCAGCTAGCAGGCAGGGACCAGGGTAACATAATACACTCCTCCAGTCAGCTAGCGGGCAGGGACCAGGGTAACATAATACACTCCTCCAGTCAGCTAGCGGGCAGGGACCAGGGTAACATAATACACTCCTCCAGTCAGCTAGCAGGCAGGGACCAGGGTAACATAATACACTCCTCCGGTCAGCTAGCAGGCAGGGACCAGGGTAACACAATACACTCCTCCAGTCAGCTAGCAGGCAGGGACCAGGGTAACACAATACACTCCTCCAGTCAGCAGGCAGGGACCAGGGTAACACAATACACTTCTCCAGTCAGCTAGCAGGCAGGGACCAGGGTAACATAATACACTCCTCCAGTCAGCTAGCAGGCAGGGACCAGGGTAACACAATACACTCCTCCAGTCAGCAGGCAGGCAGGGACCAGGGTAACACAATACACTCCTCCAGTCAGCAGGCAGGCAGGGACCAGGGTAACACAATACACTCCTCCAGTCAGCTAGCAGGCAGGGACCAGGGTAACACAATACACTCCTCCAGTCAGCTAGCAGGCAGGGACCAGGGTAACATAATACACTCCTCCAGTCAGCTAGCAGGCAGGGACCAGGGTAACACAATACACTCCTCCAGTCAGCTCGCAGGCAGGGACCAGGGTAACACAATACACTCCTCCAGTCAGCTAGCAGGCAGGGACCAGGGTAACACAATACAGTCCTCCAGGCAGCAGGCAGGCAGGGACCAGGGTAACATAATACACTCCTCCAGTCAGCAGGCAGGCAGGGACCAGGGTAACACAATACACTCCTCCAGTCAGCTCGCAGACAGGGACCAGGGTAACATAATATACTCCTCCAGTCAGCTAGCAGGCAGGGGACCAGGGTAACACAATACACTCCTCCAGTCAGCTAGCAGGCAGGGACCAGGGTAACACAATACACTCCTCCAGGCAGCAGGCAGGGACCAGGGTAACATAATACACTCCTCCAGTCAGCTAGCAGGCAGGGACCAGGGTAACATAATGCACTCCTCCAGTCAGCTAGCAGGCAGGGACCAGGGTAACATAATACACTCCTCCAGGCAGCAGGCGGGCAGGGACCAGGGTAACACAATACACTCCTCCAGTCAGCAGGCAGGGACCAGGGTAACATAATGCACTCCTCCAGTCAGCTAGCAGGCAGGGACCAGGGTAACATAATACACTCCTCCAGTCAGCTAGCAGGCAGGGACCAGGGTAACACAATACACTCCTCCAGTCAGCTCGCAGGCAGGGACCAGGGTAACACAATACACTCCTCCAGTCAGCTAGCAGGCAGGGACCAGGGTAACACAATACAGTCCTCCAGGCAGCAGGCAGGCAGGGACCAGGGTAACATAATACACTCCTCCAGTCAGCAGGCAGGCAGGGACCAGGGTAACACAATACACTCCTCCAGTCAGCTCGCAGACAGGGACCAGGGTAACATAATATACTCCTCCAGTCAGCTAGCAGGCAGGGGACCAGGGTAACACAATACACTCCTCCAGTCAGCTAGCAGGCAGGGACCAGGGTAACACAATACACTCCTCCAGGCAGCAGGCAGGGACCACGGTAACATAATACACTCCTCCAGTCAGCTAGCAGGCAGGGACCAGGGTAACATAATGCACTCCTCCAGTCAGCTAGCAGGCAGGGACCAGGGTAACATAATACACTCCTCCAGGCAGCAGGCGGGCAGGGACCAGGGTAACACAATACACTCCTCCAGTCAGCAGGCAGGGACCAGGGTAACATAATGCACTCCTCCAGTCAGCTAGCAGGCAGGGACCAGGGTAACATAATACACTCCTCCAGTCAGCTAGCGGGCAGGGACCAGGGTAACACAATACACTCCTCCAGTCAGCTAGCAGGCAGGGACCAGGGTAACATAATACACTCCTCCAGTCAGCTAGCAGGCAGGGACCAGGGTAACACAATACACTCCTCCAGTCAGCAGGCAGGCAGGGACCAGGGTAACACAATACACTCCTCCAGTCAGCAGGCAGGCAGGGACCAGGGTAACACAATACACTCCTCCAGTCAGCTAGCAGGCAGGGACCAGGGTAACATAATACACTCCTCCAGTCAGCTAGCAGGCAGGGACCAGGGTAACATAATACACTCCTCCAGTCAGCTAGCAGGCAGGGACCAGGGTAACATAATACACTCCTCCAGTCAGCTAGCAGGCAGGGACCAGGGTAACACAATACACTCCTCCAGTCAGCTAGCAGTCAGGGGACCAGGGTAACATAATATACTCCTCCAGTCAGCTAGCAGTCAGGGGACCAGGGTAAAGTTCTTAATACAGTCCTCCAGTCAGCTAGCAGTCAGGGGACCAGGGTAAAGTCCTTAATACAGTCCTCCAGTATGCACAGCACAACACAGACAGTAATATCATTCTCAGCATATGACTACATGCTGGACTCTTATAAAACAGATTAAGTTATGTCATAAAACGATTTATACCGAACAAAAATATAAACGCAACATATAACGTGGTGGTCCCATGTTTCAAGAGCTGAAATAAAACCTCCCACAAATGTTCCACAAAAAGTGTATTTTTCTCAAATTTTGTGCACAAATTTGTTTCCATTCCTGTTAGTGAGCATTTCTCCTTCGCCAAGATAAGAGACAAATGCACTACTTTGGGCCACATGCTGCTTTGAGCCTCAGCACACATGACTTCCTGTTACAATTATACCTGGATAGCCTCACACAATGGTACACAGTGCACTGTGCTCTCCCTCTCTCTCGCTCTGTTTTCCATTGGGGGATTATGTATCTTGTTTTATTGTGAAGCTGTTGTTAAGTCAGCGGTGCTGCTGAATCATTTCTCCCTTCGGGGGAATATAAACTGTGGCACGCTGGACTACAGGAGCTCTCACCTGTTACAGAGGGAACGGTGAATCCCTGCACCCTCGTTTCCCAGGGAGCCTCTAATAACGTCGCACAATGGAGGGAGTGTCCCAGCTGACAGTTAAACACAAAAGGTGTTGCTCTGAAACTCGTCTCCCTCCTTGCCTTTATTATCAACCCCTCTCTCTTCTTTCCTAGAAACAGATTCTGAATGCTGGAAATCAAATGGGGACATTGCCTTGGCCATTGCAGTGACAAGCCATGTGATGTGGTCTGACACATGAGGTGACGTGGTCCAGCTGAGGATGTCAGCCACCAGATTAAACCAGCCATCAGTCGTGTGATAATGTCTCCAGCCCGGTCACAGACAGACCAACGTGTGCAAGAGGCCAGAGCTAACAATGGCAACACCTGTACAAGGCAGAATGTCTGTGTCTTTCTGATACCCTTGGCCTTGTGCGAGCAAGCAACACTGTGTAGACCTACAATCGCCTCCATGACATTTTTAAAGCCTCCTTTCATTCACAGATTAGTGGTCCGTCTATCAGGCAGGTCAATCAGACCAACCAGGCCTGCATCGCCACCAGGCCGTCTCCCCTCTCCGGACAGATAATGTGGCCTTGGTGCTCTTGTCAAAGTGGATGGTCACACTCCTGCATCAAGTTGAACTTTATTGTTGTTGCCGCTAAAGGCCCTCAGGGGGAAGAAAAGAGAGAGCGAGAAGGAGAGGACAAAAAGAGAGAGAGAAGGGAAAAAGCTCAGAGTTCAACTAAAAGGTCATCCCAGTTGATCCACTGGCCATTGTCCTCTAAAATGAATTCATATGTGCATTGGAATAAGTCTTTTGATAAGATGTAGTGTAAGAGCTCCATAAAACACCCGAGCAAAATTGTTTAACAACAGAATGGAGAGGATTGTTTTTAGCCCTTTATGTTTTAACTCTGTATAGATCCTATATGAATATATGAATGATTCATGTGGCTGTTATTGGATCTTATATAAGATTATATACCTCTTGTTGATAAAGACAAAAAGGTCTGTTATTTTACTCATTTACTTACCTACTTACTTAAGCCTCATAACACCAGGTGAAGGCTAAGGCCTCTGCATTATGCTTCAAACACCACGCTTTAATAGCGACAATGTTTTGAGCCGCAGTGGATCTTTGTCAGGTTTAACCATATTCACTCATACACCGGATAGGTGCAGTGAAATGTGTTGTTTTACAGAGTCAGTCATAGTAGTACGGCGCCCCTGGAGCTAATTACGGTTAAGTGCCTTGCTCATGGGCACATTAGCTGATTTTTTCACCTTGTCGGCTCGGTTATTCAAACCAGCGACCTTTCGGTTACTGGCACAACGTTCTAACCACTAGGCTACCTGCCTTCCAATAACCCGTCTCTTGTTGATATCATTTAATATATACTGTAGTAGTGCAAATACACTGCCACTGTCTTACATCAAAAGCTGAATTGGAAATAGATTTGGTGAAAACTATTCTGTACAATGAGGCTTCTTTAACAGGAGCCCAGGCTTAGTTTCATAAAATGATCTATTCTGCATATTCCTAAACAAAAAATGCCAGCTAATATCAAATTGCTGTTTTTAATAGCAGACAATCTAGAATATTTGTTTAGCTTATTCAGTGTCCTGTAGGCTGTCTCCAGGCATGTTGTTTTAATTATGTTCATTTATTCATGTTAAAGTACTCACAGTCCTCTCACACAAAAACACAAAGCCCGCATCCCAAATGGCACCCTATTCCCAACATAGTGCACTTCCTTTTGACCAGAGGCCTATGGGTCTTGGTCAAAAGTAGTTCACTATATATAGAATAGGGTCCCATTTGGAATTTAGCCAAGGATTTGGGTCTTCTTCAGGCTGAGAGAGGTACAGCTTTAAAAGTTGGCTGTGCCAAAGTTGGACTACATCCCAAGTAGAACCCTCTTCATAGGTAATGTAGTGCACTACTTTTGAACTGGGCCCATGGGGTTCTAGTCAAAAGTTGTGAACTATATAGGGCATAGGGTGCCATTTGGGGCACATTCTTGTTTTGCCTGAGGAACAGAACAGAACAGGGAAGACGGAACAGAGCTTCAGAGAGGAGCAGACAGGCTTGTGAAATGAGAGATGGTTTTATTATGCACAGACTGACAGTGTCACTAACTGGGGCTGTCTAGGTTGTCTAAGCTACACCTGGTAGGGCTATCTCTAAACCAGGTTTCTCACTTACAGAAACAGTCAGACTCCAACATACATTCTATGCACACACTGTATATTAGTCAAAATGTCTGGGGTTGACATTAAATTGTCAAGGATATTATGTCTGAGGAGGCAGCATGTAGTAGATTCATTAAGAGGTGCCTGAAGAGTAGGAGGAGGGTGGGAGAGAGGAGGAGTAGGGTGGAAAAGAAGGAGATGAGGTGGTAGGAGGAGTAGTGGATAAGGAGGAGGAGGGTAGGAGAGAGGAGGCGAGTGGGAGAGAGGAGGCGAATGGGAGGGTGGAAGAGAGGAGGAGGGAGGGTGGAATGAGGAGGTGTTGGCCACAAGGGCCTGAAGAACAGGTTGATGGTGGCCACCCTGTAGTTAGTAATTATCTGTCGTTCTATGGAGCTGATGGGGGGAGACAGGGAGACAGGCTGTCAGGACCAGGGCAGCCCAGCATGGCCCTCAGAGACAGGTGTCCCCATCATGGGAGGTCTCTTCCTGGAGACACTCAGAGAGCCAATAACCACATAGGGGTGGTGGTGCCACTCTAAGCCTTATATTGAACTCATATTCAGATATAATGCTGGCTCTGGTGCCTCTGTAACTACTAACTGCTGTTGGAATGGTTCCATCCTTTTACAAAAAGTATCTCAGGTTTCATCAACAATATCTTAAGGACCCTTTCCAGTCCTCTTGTTTGTTAGCATGATATAAAGTGAGCAATTGTTGGGAGCTGTTGTGTTAACCCGAGCATGTGATCTCTATGCTTGGAACACATAGGAGCTTATCCGGTCTGGTAATATGTCACTAAGTTGTATGACATATCTTGCAACACAAACGTCCAGGACATTTCCAGTGCTGCTTTTTTATATTTCATGGTTTGAATTTCCACACAGGTTTTACCAAAACATCTGTGTGAATCTTTTTCACTTGCTGCTTAAAATAAGTTGTAAAAAATCACGATAGGAAGATATTGGAGACTGTATTTGTGTGACAACCTGTAAAAAGACTGTGATATCCTAATGACTATAGTGATCGATAATGCATAGCTTTATTACCAGTGAACTTTAAGAGACCAAATATATGAGCCTGCCTCAAAATCATTGTGGGCTGTTGCACTTAACAAAATCATTGTGGGCTGTTGCACTTAACAAAATCAATGCAAATTGCTGTCCAACATAAACAGCTTGATATGTTTGATGTTCAAATATTTGTCAAAACCATGGCCCACTTGGGGTAGTACAATTGAGGGGGACATTGGTTCAGTCCACATAAAAATGCACTACTCAATCATACCAAATACTGTATGTGTTTACCTGACCCAGATTAAGCCTGGCCTTAGACTAAAAAGCAGAATCACCATTGAGTCTAGAACTAGGCTCAATCTTTGTCAGAGAAATCAGTCCTATGTGTTTAAAGTATTTTTTGTGAAGGACACTGACACTTACCACCGAGTATCTCCTTAAGTTTTTTGAACCAGATCTCACAGTGGTCCACGCTCATGTTGTTGAAGTGAATGGCATGGTCCTTCAGCTTGGGTCCCTTCTTCTTACACTGGAACAGAGTGATGCCCAGGAGAGTGCCCCCTGTCTCCTGGCCCGCAGAACGACGTCTCTTCACCTTCACTCCAAACACATCCTTCAGCTCCACGTACTCTGTCCTCCTCAGAGTTTCGGACTGACCTGGAGCACAGAGAGACAGATGATATTATATGCTACAGGCAGCGTATATAAAAGCTAAGGAACAAACACATCCTTCAGCTCCATGTACTCTTTACGCCTCAGCATCTCCGATTGACCTGGAGATACACAGGAAGAAAGAATATGATATAGCTAAATATTGTATTGCAAATATTGCAGGAGGCCTTTACTAGGATACTTCCATAAATGCTTTGGCCTATGCGTGAACAAACAACTTAGCCTAGTTCTGAGAGATAATAGGTTTACATTTACATTTTAGCAGGCGCTCTTATCCATAGGTTTAAAAGTTAAGTGTTTAAGTTCTACTCCTAATGTGTTGACAGAGAGCGTGACATCACAGGACTCTGGATTTTCACACTTTTGCCACCGAAAGTATCTGGAACCCGGAATTCCTGTTTGACACGTTCCTGCATTAATTATCGGAGGTGGTTGAAGCTCGCAGCCCGGGAGCTGCCCATAGACCACGACTCACTCATAGCCTTGACCCTACAGATCGATGGCCGGCTTCGGGAACGTAGGAGGAAGAGGAGGTCTGTTCCTGGTCATACTCGCTCGTCCACGATTCCCACCTCGCCTCCGAAGAATCACGGAAGTTCCCAAAGTCTAGATGGCTGGGAGAATCCGATGTCACCCGAGTTCCCTCGGGAATCACAGAGGGCAGTCGACCCGTTTCCTTCAGAGGCCATGCAACTGGACAGGGCTAGATTGTCTCCTGTTGAACGCTTGCGCAGACTGAGCACCAAGCGCTGTCTGTATTGTGGTACTACAGAACATTGGATATCTACCTGTCCATTAAAAGACCAGGCTCATCAGCAGATGAGTATGCTGGTGAGTCGTACGGGGAGTTTCCAATCTCCCCTTACTCGTACCCCTCTTCTCTTCTTACTCGTACCCCTCTTCTCTTCTTACTCGTACCCCTCTTCTCTTCTTACTCGTAACCCTCTTCATGCCATCCTGCTGTGAGGTGACGGGTCCAAATCTCTCCGGGTGCTCATTGACTGGGGCCGACGAGAGTTTTATGGACTCCACCATGGTGTCAGAGCTGGGTACCTCCACAAAACCCCTCTCTATTCCCATGGACGTTACTGCGCAACACCCTTCCCTGCTCAGCCACTGGCCTCTCGCCCCTTTGAGTGTTCCTTGGGATATCAGGGTCCCCACGCCAGGTGGTGCCCATAGGGGGGGGGGGGGGGTTACTATCACACCCTGATCTGTTTTACCTGTCTTGTGCTTGTCTCCCCCCCCCCCACCAGTTGTCTCCCATTTGTCCCCATTGTCCCCTGTGTATTTATACCTGTGTTTTCTGTTTGTCTGTGCCAGTCTTGTACTGTCAAGTAGTTCCAGCGTGTTTCCCGTTTTCCCTGTTTCCTCCTGTTTTTATAATAAATATCAGAGATTAAAACTGTCCGCCTCCTGTGTCTACATCTGGGTCTTGTCCTGAGTCGTTATATCTTTAGTGTCTTATTCTCTGTGGCGCTCCTGCTGAGGACAATCAGACACAATTTAACAGCTCTGAAATCTTTGTCCAAGAAGGCTGGCCTGTCCTGACTGTGATTCCCTCTCTTCCCTAAATGAGTCCGTCTCCCATCATGTGAAACCCTTTCTTCATTAGTAAAATCCCAAGCCCCGGCCCCAGCCTGCTCCTCAGACAGTGTTTCAGAACATTAACTACCATCTATCCTCTCACATTACTGAACGGAGCAGTGATGAGCGAGACACACCGGCTGCCACCATCTGTTCCTGGTATTCAGGCTTCATTCAGACTTGGGTTCAAATACTATTTGAAATCTTTCAAATACCATTAGCCTGCCTGAAGTGCCAGATGGGCGTGGTTTGCAGTTGTGGGACTATTCTATTGGTTCCAATACACCAGGTAAGTTCAATGAAAGTACATACAATGTGTACAAAACATTAACAACACCTGCTCTTTCCATGGCCTAGGCTGACCAGGTGAATCCAGGTGAAAACTATGATTCCTTATTGATGTCACTTGTTAAATCCACACTGCTGGGTTTTTCACGCTCAACAGCTTCCCGTGTGTATCAAGAATGGTCCTCCTCCCAAAGAACATCCAGCCAACTTAACACAACTGTGGGAAGCATTGGAGTCAACATGGGCCAGCATCCCTGTGGAACACTTTTGACACCTTGTAAATTCCATTCTCCAAATAATTGAAGCTGTTCTGAGGGCAAAAGGGGGTGATGCAGCTCAATATAAAGTACTTGTTGAAATGATTTCATATAGTAGGCTATTTGAACCCAGGTCTGCTATACTCAGGCTTCTTCTCCTCCTCTAACTCCTCAATATCATTATATTTATCTAACTTCTCCATCTCACTCGATTGTTGGTGGCTGCAAAAAGAACCAAGTCAATTTAATTAGAGGGAATAAAGATAATCTCCCCCGACTGACAGAGAGAGCTGGCTGGAGACAGGGACCACATGACAAACAGGGCTGTGTTAACAACAGTGATATACCTACAGGGGTAAAAGCCACTGAGAGAAGGGGCGGTAGAGGTGTAGGTGAATTGTTTTGGGAAAGGGGAGGGAAGAGTGTACCTCCTCACCCACCTCCTTCGCACTCTCCCCTCCAACAATACAGTGATGCACAGGGGTAAAAGCCACTGAGAGAAGGGGGGGTAGAAGGGTAGGTGAATTGTTTTGGGAAAGGGGAGGGAAGAGTGTACCTCCTCACCCACCTCCTTCACACTCTCCCCTCCAACAATACAGTGATGCACAGGGGTAAAAGGCACTAAAGGAAGAGGGGTAGTTTTGGTAAAGCGGGGAGAGGGAGGGTTAGGCTTATGATTTCCCCCCTGTCCCAAAACTACCCTCCCTCACCTCCAACATTACAGTAAGCTGGTGCTGGCACCCTGTCCTGTCTGAATCAATCTTGGCACATCTGCCTGATTCAGACAGTAAACAGGATTATAGGGGGACTCATCCGCTTGACGCTAATTGTGTTTGCAGTTTCTGCACATGTCCAATCTTTCAGGTGCTACTCTGCTCTGCCTATAAAGATTCACTCCATACAGAAAGGGCTGCTCATGCCTTCATTCAGGCCCATATTCACATTAACAAAGTTGGCTGGCTGAGAGATGTTTGGAACTTGGTTTAAGTTATTTAGGGTTTTGTCACTTAAATCTGTGAAACTAATTAGGAAGAGTTAAGGGTGGATTTGGTTTGTATGGGATGCAAATGTAGTCCTTAATGGATCATCCTTCATCATTTCCAAGTCATAGCATTAAATTGCAATTCAATAATATATAATGTTATGTTTTAGACTATAGAGGATGGGATTATTTTTGATGCTTGTTTAAAATTCAGGTTTTATCTATCTTAAGTGACTGTGATAGAAGAAGCTGCATCACTACTGAAAATTAAAACAGACGGGTGCATTTTCCCCTCTCTCTCTCTCTCTCTCTCTAAATAGATTTTGGGTGGGACGATACAAAGGATTACTCACTACTATCAACATCTAGTCATTATGTTACAACCTGTGCCGTCCACTCAGTAACACCTGAGAGGTTGGTGTTAGACAGGTGTGAGTGTGTGTAGAAATGCTGTGCCGTCCACTCAGTAACACCTGAGAGGTTGGTGTTAGACAGGTGTGAGTGTGTGTAGAAATGCTGTGCCGTCCACTCAGTAACACCTGAGAGGTTGGTGTTAGACAGGTGTGAGTGTGTGTAGAAATGCTGTGCCGTCCACTCAGTAACACCTGAGAGGTTGGTGTTAGACAGGTGTGAGTGTGTGTAGAAATGCTGTGCCGTCCACTCAGTAACACCTGAGAGGTTGGTGTTAGACAGGTGTGAGTGTGTGTAGAAATGCTGTGCCGTCCACTCAGTAACACCTGAGAGGTTGGTGTTAGACAGGTGTGAGTGTGTGTAGAAATGCTGTGCCGTCCACTCAGTAACACCTGAGAGGTTGGTGTTAGACAGGTGTGAGTGTGTGTAGAAATGCTGTGCCGTCCACTCAGTAACACCTGAGAGGTTGGTGTTAGACAGGTGTGAGTGTGTGTAGAAATGCTGTGCCGTCCACTCAGTAACACCTGAGAGGTTGGTGTTAGACAGGTGTGAGTGTGTGTAGAAATGCTGTGCCGTCCACTCAGTAACACCTGAGAGGTTGGTGTTAGACAGGTGTGAGTGTGTGTAGAAATGCTGTGCCGTCCACTCAGTAACACCTGAGAGGTTGGTGTTAGACAGGTGTGAGTGTGTGTAGAAATGCTGTGCTGTCCACTCAGTAACACCTGAGAGGTTGGTGTTAGACAGGTGTGAGTGTGTGTAGAAATGCTGTGCCGTCCACTCAGTAACACCTGAGAGGTTGGTGTTAGACAGGTGTGAGTGTGTGTAGAAATGCTGTGCCGTCTACTCAGTAACACCTGAGAGGTTGGTGTTAGACAGGTGTGAGTGTGTGTAGAAATGCTGTGCCGTCCGCTCAGTAACACCTGAGAGGTTGGTGTTAGACAGGTGTGAGTGTGTGTAGAAATGCTTTGATTGATAAAAACAAAATACATTGATGGACTGCATTTGCCAGAAAATATTATCCTGTACTTTCCTCAGTCGAATCAACACTATACATCATGATTGTTGGAAGAGTAAGTGACAGATTGAGAGACTAATTTGTAGTCATACTTGCGCCACAAATTATGACAGTCGAAATTAATTAGCTGAACAGTAACCACAGTGAGGGTTCAGAATGTGTGTGACCCCTCCATATTACAAGAGGGACAGAGAGACAGGGTATGCGTCCCAAATGGCATACTATTCCCTATATAGTGAACTACTTTTGACCAGAGCCCAATGGGCCTGGTCGAAAATAGTGCACCAAATAGGGAATAGGGTGCCATTTGGGACTGACGATGTCACAGTAATTGCACAAAGGGCGCAAACAGACCCTGTCGTCTGCTCTGTTTGCTTCCTGGGGACTTCAAAACAGCAATATAAAAATGTAAAAATTGTGTGTTTGTGTGTTTGTGTGTGTGTGTGTGTGTGTGTGTGTGTGTGTGTGTGTGTGTGTGTGTGTGTGTGTGTGTGTGTGTGTGTGTGTGTGTGTGTGTGTGTGTGCGCGCGCAGGCAGACCACCGAAGGCACAGGTGGAAAATATGATCCTAGGCACCACACTGTGAACCACATGGCCCACACAACATGGGGGGAAAGAAGAGCGTTACACTGACCTGGCACAGACTGCCTATGCCTGGACACTTGTCAACACAACAAACTCATCTGGGACTCAGAGCACTCTACTGTACGAAACAACAGCAGCTACATCTGAAATAAGACAAAGAGAAGTTTAATCTGAGGAGAAAAACATGTTTTAGAGATAACTATGTCTTAGTTATCTCTAAAGCACGTTGTTATTCTCCTTAAACAGCTCTTTGTCTTGTAGCTATTGTTGTTGATCACACATTAACACATTGAATGAAGAAGAACCCAACAGATTCATATTGACACATCTACTGTAATGTACAGATGGTAAAAAAAAAAGGCAAATCTGAGAATATTCCAATCATCTTTGTAATATATCCAAAACTGTTGAAAACCGAGTCATTTCTTGATATCAGATGAAATGCATGTTTGAAAATGGGTTTTGAATTGATGTGTTGTGTCCATACATTAACAATACATTATTTACAGTACATGATATGCTTTGCCCCCTGTCTGCTGCAAGCAGGAGCAGTGTTGGGGGGAATCTTGTCTCCATCTGGCAGCAATTACGTTTTCGAGAGCTCCTCACTGTGCCCCAAATGAAGGGGTGTACCTATCATATCGTTTCAAATCAGAATCATGTTCGACAGAGAAAGACACAAGCCAGGCTGGAGAGAAGAGTTTTGAGATATAAGATATATCAGAACTGTTCTAATTCTACAGTATTTCTATGGACCAGTGTGCCTGTCATTGTTTGATTGAGTTGATTAGATACATTTTGGGGAAAAACAAATATTAACACACAGTGCCAGTCAAAAGTTTGGACACACCAACTAATTCAAGGATTTTTCTTTATTTTGACTATTTCCTACATCGTAGAATAATAGTGAAGACATCAAAACATTGAAATAACACATATGGAATCATTTAGTAACCAAAAAAGTGTTAAACAAATCAAAGTATATTTTTACATTTTATATTCTTCAAGTAGCCACCCTTTGCCTTGATGACAGCTTTGCACACGCTTGGCATTCTCTCAACCAGGTTCACCAGGAATGCTTTTCCAACTGTCTTGAATGAGTTCCCACATATGCTGAGCACAGTTAAATCCCTGACAGTGTCACCAGCAAAGCACCCCCCACCATCACAGCTCCTCCTCCATGTTTCATCGTGGGTACCACACATGCGGAGATTATCCATTCACCTACTCTGCATCACACAAAGACACGGCGGTTGGAACCAAAAATCTCAAATTTGGACTCATCAGACCAAAGGACAGATTTCCACCGGTCTGATGTCCATTGCTCGTGTTTCTTGGCCCAAGCAAGACTCTTCTTCTTATTGGTGTCCTTTAGTAGTGGTTTCTCTGCAGCAATTTGACCATGAAGGCCTGATTCACGCAGTCTCCACTGAACAGTTGATGTTGAGATGTGTCAGTTACTTGAACTCCGTGACACATTTGTTTAGGCTGCAATCTGAGGTGCAGTTAACTCTAATGAGCTTATCCCATGCAGCAGAGGTAACTGAGTCTTCCTTTCCTGTGGCAGTCCTCATGAGAGCCAGTTTCATCATAACGCTTGATGGTTTTTGCTACAGCACTTGAAGTTCTTGATATTTTCCAGATTAAGACATGAAGGTCAGTCAAAGTAATGATGGACTGTCATTTTTCTTTGCTTATTTGAGCTGTTCTTGCCATAATATGGACTTTTACCAAATAGGGCTATCTTGAGTATACCACCCCTACCTTGTCACAAATGCATTAAGGAAAGAAATTCCACAAATTAACAAGGCGCTGCTGTTAATTGAAAAGCATTCCAGGTGACTACCTCATGAAGCTGGTTGAGAGAATGCCAAATATAAAATATATTTTGATTTGTTTAACACTTTTTTGGTTACTACCTGATTCCATATGTGTTATTCCATAGTTTTGATGTCTTCACTATTATTCTACAATGTAGAAAATAGTTTTAAAAAATAAAGAAAAACCCTTGAATGAGTAGGTGTGTCCAAACTTTGACTGGTACTGTGTATCAGGAACAAGTGAGGCCCTTGTATGGAGTGTTGCGGGACACCACATTAAGCCCCCGAAAGAATTCCATCAATGTCACATTATCATGTTTTATTGTATTTTGTGTTCAGATTAAAAGGCAAGATGACATCCAACTTTTCATCACAATTATATGACTATACTGAATTATATCACAAATTAAATGGCTGCTTTCAGCACTCATTGTTAATGTTAAAGTATTCCCAAAATGTACTCAGGATTAAACTGTAAATCCAGCAGAGCAGTGAGAGCCCCCACAGGTTTAACTATCTTTCAGATAAGATCTCTGGAGACATAGTGGATAGCGGCAGGGTAGCCTAGTGGTTAGAGCATTGGACTAGTAACCGAAAGGTTGCAAGTTCAAATTCCTGAGCTGACAAGGTACAAAATCTGTCATTCTGCCCCTGAACAGGCAGTTAACCCACTGTTCCTAGGCCGTCATTGAAAATAAGAATTTGTTCTTAACTGACTTGCCTAGTAAAATAAAGGTAAAATAAAAATATATATCTATAGTCAGACTCTAGAGAGGAGAGGCTCTACGTTATATGAACCTGTTTGTCAACTACGTGTTGTATTGATCTGGCCTTTATACAGCCGTGACCCATAACATAATGGCTAAACATAGACTCTGCTGTGTGGCCTGGAGCAGATATATATACATCACCAGTCAAAGACAATAGCAGACACAACTATAGGACCTCAGCATGGGATTGGGTTTCCCTGTCAATCCTAAACTACAGATGAAAAACAAAGGCTTGTTGAAAATGTCAACAACTTTGGTCTCAGAACATGTACGCAGCCTACACATGCTCTTATTTCAACCTCTATGTAGCCTACACATGCTCAAATTTCAACCTCCATGTAACCTACACATGCTCAAATTTCAACCTCTATGTAACCTACAGTCGTGGCCAAATGTTTTGAGAATGACACAAATATTAATTTCCACAAAGTTTGCTGCTTCAGTGTCTTCAGATATATTTGTCAGATGTTACTATGGAATACTGAAGTATAATTACAAGCATTTCATAAGTGTCAAATGCTTTTATTGACAATTACATGAAGTTGATGCAAAGTCAATATTTGCAGTGTTGACCCTTCTTTTTCATAACCTCTGCAATCCACCCTGGCATACTGTCAATTAACTTCTGGGCCACATACTGACTGATGGCAGCCCATTCTTGCATATTCAATGCTTGGAGTTTGTCAGAATTTGTGGGGTTTTGTTTGTTCACCCGCCTCTTGAGGATTGACCACAAGTTCTCAATGGGATTAAGGTCTGGGGAGTTTCCTGGCCATGGACCCAAAATATCCATGTTTTGTTCCCCGAGCTACTTCATTATCACTTTTGCCTTATGGCAAGGTGCTCCATCATGCTGGGAAAGGCATTGTTCGTCACCAAACTGTTCCTGGATGGTTGGGAGAAGTTGCTCTCGGAGGATGTGTTGGTACCATTCTTTATTCATGGATTCTCCAAAAGTCTTCGCCTCTATGTGCATGCAGATGCACTCACACCTGCCTGCTGCCATTCCTGAGCAAGCTCTGTACTGGTGGTGCCCCGATTCCGGAGCTGAATAAACTTTAGGAGACGGTCCTGGGGCTTGCTAGACTTTCTTGGGCGCCCTGAAGCCTTCCTCACAACAATTGAACCGCTCTCCTTGAAGTTCTTGATGATCCGATAAATGGTTGATTTATGTGCAATCTTACTGGCAGCAATATCCTTGCATGCATGTGAAGCCCTTTTTGTGCAAAACAATGATGACGGCACGTGTTTCCTTGCAGGTAACCATGGTTGACAGAGGAAGAACAATGATTCCAAGCACCACCCTCCTTTTGAAGCTTCCAGTCTGTTATTCGAACTCAATCAGCATGACAGAGTGATCTCCAGCCTTGTCCTCGTCAAAACTCACACCTGTGTTAACGAGAGAATCACTGACATGATGTCACCTGGTCCTTTTGTGGCAGGGCTGAAATGCAGTGGAAATGTTTTTGGTGGATTCAGTTCATTTGCATGGCAAAGAGGGACTTTGCAATTAATTGCAATTCATCTGATCACTCTTCATAACATTCCGGGGTATATGCAAATTGCCATCATACAAACTGAGGCAGCAGACTTTGTGAAAATTAATATTTGTGTAATTCTCAAAACTTTTGGCCACGACTGTACACATGCTCATATTTCAACTTCTATGTAGCCTACACATGCTCATGTTGCATTAGCCATCAAGCCTCAAACCTCAAGCCTGAGATTTATGCTGACAATAGTGTTATATGTGTGTTATAAGAAGGGATTGTAGTTGTTTATTCATGAAGTAAACTGAAATCCCAATTATCCTCATTGGTCAAGCTTGGACTGCATAGATTCTATTCTATAATACATTTGAATGTTTCAAAATAGGACTCTGTTCTAGACTAAAATAAATGTGACTTTCTTTAGACACTACCAAAAACCTCTGTGGGGTAATTAAACTCAGAAAACTGGGACTAGGCTGTCCAGGCTGACCAGTAGTGGGGACTGAGGTTTCTGATGAGCCTAGAACTGTCTCAGGGATTTGGGGATGACAGGTTATTTATACATCTCACTTCAACATCTGACTACCCACAACTGAACTGGCCAGAGAAATCATATCCCTCTCTTAGGAACTGATCCTGACCCAAAAATATCTAGGCCAGAGTGAAAAATATAAAATTACATTCCGAATAAACAAATGCTATGTGTGTCAATCTAAATTGTGATTTAATAATTTAACTAATCTTGTGTTCTAAATTGTGAGTTGATCTTGTTTCCTCAGGTGCCTATCATGTAATAAGAGGCATTTGAGAAATGAAGTGGCATATTTGACATGCCATTTAGTCTCTGCTGTAGCCAGGGGCTCAGCAACATACAGAAGCCTAAATATAATAAAGCCTTTACTGTCCTCTTTGATCGAGTCAAGACCATTCCTTCTGACCAGATGATCTGTTCAACATTCAACATGCTCTCTGTGGTCTGCACCATCTCCAATTCACATACCACCCCAACAGACCAACAGATGGCCCAATCTCTATTGACCTCCACACTGCCCTCACCCACCTGGACAAAAGGAATACCGACAGTTGAAGTCGGATGTTTACATACACCTTAGGCAAATACATTTAAACTCAGTTTTTCACAATTCCTAACATTTAATCCTAGTAAACATTCTCTGTCTTAGGTCAGTTAGGATCACCACTTTACTTTAAGAATGTGAAATGTCAGAAAAATATTAGAGAGAATGATTTATTTCAGCTTTTATTTCTTTCATCACATTCCCAGTGGGTCAGAAGTTTACATACATTCAATTAGTATTTGCTAGCATTGCCTTTAAATTGTTTAACTTGGGTCAAATGTTTTGGGTAGCCTTCCACAAGCTTCCCACAATAAGTTGGGGGAATTTTGGCCCATTCCTCCTGACAGAGCTGGTGTAACTGAATCAGGTTTGTAGGCCTCCTTGTTCGCACAAGCTTTTTCAGTTCTGCCCACAAATGTTCTATAGGATTGAGGTGAGGACTTTGTTGTCCTTAAACCTTTTTGCCACAACTTTGGAAGTGTGCTTGGGCTCATTGTCCATTTTGAAGACCCGTTTGCGACCAAGCTTTAACTTCCTGACTGATGTCTTGAGATGTTTCTTCAATATATCCACATAATTTTCCATCCTCATAATGCTATCTATTTTGTGAAGTGCACCAGTCCCTCCTGCAGCAAAGCACCCCCACAACATGATGCTGCCACCCCTGTGCTTCACGGTTGGAATGGTGTTCTTCGGCTTGCAAGCATCCCCCTTTTTCCTCCTAACATAACGATGGTCGTTATGGTCGAACAGTTCCATTTTTGTTTCATCAGACCAGAGGACATTTCTGCAAAAAGTCCGATCTTTGTCCCCATGTGCAGTTGCAAACCGTAGTCTTGCTTCTTTATGGCGGTTTTGGAGCAGTGGCTTCTTCCTTGCTGAGCAGCCTTTCAGGTTATGTCGATATAGGACTCGTTTTACTGTGGAAATAGATACTTTTGTACCTGTTTCCTCCAGCCTCTTCACAAGGTCCTTTGCTGTTGTTCTGGGATTGATTTGCCCTTTTCGCAGCAAAGTAAGTTAATCTCTAGGTGACAGAACGTGTCTCCTTTCTGAGCGGTATGGTCCCATGGTGTTTATACTTGCGTACTATTGTTTGTACAGATGAACGTGGTACCTTCAGGCATTTGGAAATTGCTCCCAATGATGAACCAGACTTGTGGAGGTCTACAATTCTTTTTCTGAGGTCTTGGCTGATTGTTTTATATTTTCCCATGATGTCAAGCAAAGAGGCACTGAGTTTGAACGTAGGCCTTGAAATACATCCACAGGTACCTCAAATTGACTCAAATGATGTCAATTAGCCTATCAGAAGCTTCTAAAGACATGACATAATTTTCAGGAATTTTCCAAGCTGTTTAAAGTCACAGTCAACTTAGTGTATGTAAACTTCTAACCCACTGGAATTGTGATAAAGTGAATTATAAGTGAAATAATCTGTAAACAATTGTCGGAAAAATGATTGTGTCATGCACAAAGTAGACTTGGCAAAACTATAGTTTGTTAACAAGACATTTGTGGAGTGGTTGAAAAACGAGTTTTAATGAGTCCAATGAGTGTTAACTTCCGACTTCAAATGTATGTAGGAATGTTGTTAATTGACTACAGCTCAGAATTCAACACCATAGTCCACTCCAAGCTCATCGCCATGCTCAGGACCCTGGGACTGAACACCTCCCACTGCAACTGGATCCTGAACTTCCTGACGGGCCAGGTAGGTAACAACACCATGAACACGGGCGCCCCTCAGAGGTGTGTGCTTAGTCCAATCCTTTACTCCCTGGTCACTCATGACTGGTAACTCCAACACCATCATCAAGTTTGCTGACGACACGATGGTGGTAGGATTGATCACAGACCCCGATGAGGCAGCCTATGGGGATGAGATCAGAGACCTGGCAGTGTGGTGCCAGGATAACAACCTCTCCCTTAACTTCTTAGGGCTAGGCCCCTTTTTCTCCACTTCCTGCCTGAATGACGTGTCCAAAGTAAACTTCCTGTAGCTCAGGCCCTGAAGCCAGGATATGCATATAATTGGTACCATTGGAAAGAAAACACTTTGATGTTTGTAGAAATGTTAAAATAATGTAGGAAAATATAAGACAATAGATATGGTAGGAAAACATCCAAAGAAAAACCAAACATATTCTTTTTTGAGAGACCATCCTCTTAGAAATGCAAGAGAAAGGTCATATTGAACATTAGTCCCCTGGATGCAATTCCTATGGCTTCCACAGAGTGTCAGCAGTCTATGTTCAAGGTTTCAGGCTTGTAACTTCAAAAACAAATAAGAAATATCAGTTTTAGTAGAAGGACACAGTCTTGGAAATTTGTGTTTGCGCACGCCATGAAGACATTACGCACCTGTTAAAATCGGTTTCCTATTGAACATACAGTGGGGCAAAAAAGTATTTAGTCAGCCACCAATTGTGCAAAGTTCTCCCACTTAAAAAATGAGAGAGGCCTGTAATTTTCATCATAGGTACACTTCAACTATGACAGACATAATGAGAAAAAAAATCCAGAACATCACATTGTAGGATTTGTAATGATTTTTTGCCTGTTGGAAAAATATTTTGATGTGGGGTGCCGTCCTCAAACAATTGCAAGGCATGTTTTCGCTGTAATAGCTACTGTAAATCGGACAGTGCAGCTAGATTAACAAGAATGTAAGCTTTCAGCCGATGAGACACTTATATGCACCTAAATGTTTAAAATCCATAATATTTCTGATTATTTATTTGAAATAACTTTGGCGAGACAAAGCTTATCGTGGACTAAAGGAAACGGAGGGCCGAACACACCTCCATCCACATTGATGGGGAAGTAGTGGAGCAGGTCGAGAGCTTCAAGTTTCTCGGTGTCCACATCACTAAGGAATTAGCATGGTCCACACACACACCCACACAGTTGTGAAGAGGGCATGACAGAAGAGGGCCTCTTCCCCGTCAGGAGGCTGGAAAGATTTTGGCATGGGCCCTCAGATCCTCAAAATGGTCTACAGCTGCACGATTGAGAGCATCTTGACTGGCTGCATCACCGCTTGGTATGGCAACTGCTAGGCACTCGACCGAGTGCTACAGAGGGTGGTGAATAGGGCTGGGAATTGCCAGGGACCTCACAATACGATATCACAATACTTTGGTGCCTATACGATATGTATTGCGATTCTCACGATTCTGTATGTACTGCGATTCAATACTGTGATTTTATTGCGATTCGGTGTTTCAAACATTGCCCGCCACATTGCCCGCCACATGTCTGCTGCAGACAGACAGTTTTTATCAGTCATTAAAAAAAAAAATGTTTTAATAAAAATAAATTGGCTCCCTATTTAAAAATAAGATGGAGAACAAACTATGAAGGAAAATAATACTGAAGTCTTGGTGCAGGTACAGCCAACTAGAGCCAAAATAATACTGAAGTCTTGGTGCAGGTACAGCCAACTAGAGCCAAAATAATACTGAAGTCTTGGTGCAGGTACAGCCACCTAGAGCCAAAATAATACTGAAGTCTTGGTGCAGGTACAGCCAACTAGAGCCAAAATAATACTGAAGTCTTGGTGCAGGTACAGCCAACTAGAGCCAAAATAATACTGAAGTCTTGGTGCAGGTACAGCCAACTAGAGCCAAAATAATACTGAAGTCTTGGTGCAGGTACAGCCAACTAGAGCCAAAATAATACTGAAGTCTTGGTGCAGGTACAGCCAACTAGAGCCAAATTAATACTGAAGTCTTGGTGCAGGTACAGCCAACTAGAGCCAAAATAATACTGAAGTCTTGGTGCAGGTACAGCCAACTAGAGCCAAAATAATACTGAAGTCTTGGTGCAGGTACAGCCAACTAGAGCCAAATTAATACTGAAGTCTTGGTGCAGGTACAGCCAACTAGAGCCAAAATAATACTGAAGTCTTGGTGCAGGTACAGCCAACTAGAGCCAAAATAATACTGAAGTCTTGGTGCAGGTACAGCCAACTAGAGCCAAAATAATACTGAAGTCTTGGTGCAGGTACAGCCAACTAGAGCCAAAATAATACTGAGGTCTTGGTGCAGGTACAGCCAACTAGAGCCAAAATAATACTGAAGTCTTGGTGCAGGTACAGCCAACTAGAGCCAAATTAATACTGAAGTCTTGGTGCAGGTACAGCCAACTAGAGCCAAAATAATACTGAAGTCTTGGTGCAGGTACAGCCAACTAGAGCCAAATTAATACTGAAGTCTTGGTGCAGGTACAGCCAACTAGAGCCAAAATAATACTGAAGTCTTGGTGCAGGTACAGCCAACTAGAGCCAAAATAATACTGAAGTCTTGGTGCAGGTACAGCCAACTAGAGCCAAAATAATACTGAAGTCTTGGTGCAGGTACAGCCAACTAGAGCCAAAATAATACTGAAGTCTTGGTGCAGGTACAGCCAACTAGAGCCAAAATAATACTGAAGTCTTGGTGCAGGTACAGCCAACTAGAGCCAAAATAATATTGCGATATTGTCAAAATAAATATTCTGATATGTAACTGTATCGATTTTCTCCCCCCATCACTAGTGGTGAGTACTGCTCAGCACACTCACTTACACTGACGCCCCAACACACACACACACACACACGCATACATGAATACTGATGCCACACACACTCACCACATACACTGCTTTCACTGTCTATTATCTATCGTGTTGCCTTGTCACTTTACCCCTACCATTATGTACATAGCTACCTCAATTAACTCGTACCCCTGCACATCGACTCAGTGCTGGTATAAATACATTTTCAAAATATGTTTTATTGTCACATTCCCCAGATAGGTGCGGTGAAAAGGGGGGGAATCAGCCATAGTAGTACGGTGCTCCTGGAGCCAATTAGGGTTAAGTACCTTGCTCAAGGGCCCATCAACAAATTGTTCACTTTGTCAGCTCGGGTATTCAAACCAGCGACCTTTCAGTTACTGCCCAAACGCTCTAAGCGCTAAGCTACGTGTATATACATATAGCCATGTACACTAAGGGTACAAAACATTAGGAACATCTGCTCTTTCCATGACATAGACTGACCAGGTGAATCCAGGTGAAAGCTATGATCCCTTATTGATGTCACTTGTTAAATCCACTTCAATCAGTGTAGATGAAGGGGAGGAGACGGGTTAAAGAAGGATTTTTAAGTTTTGAGACAATTGAGACATGGATTGTGTATGTGTGCCATTCAGAGGGTGAAGGGGCAAGAATAAATATTTAAGCGCCTTTGATCGAGGTATGGTAGTAGGTGCCAGGCGCACCGGGTTTGAGTGTGTCAAGAACTGCAACACTGCTGGGTTTTTCAGGCCCAACAGTTATCTGTGTGTATCAAGATTGGTCCACCACCCAAAGGACATCCAGCCAACTTGACACAACTGTGGGAAGCATTGGAGTCAACATGGGCCAGCATCCCTGTGGAAAGATTTCAACACCTTGTAGAGTCCATGCCCTGACAAATAATAATAATATATTAGAAAGGTAAGCCTAATGTTTAACCCTACCCTAATCTTTTGTACACTCAGTGTATATAGCCATGTTAATTTTACTCGTTATTGCTATTCACTGTGTATTTATTCCTCGTGTAAATATTTCTATTTTTATTATATCTTTAACTCTGCATTGTTGTTAGTCTACACCTGTAGTTTACGAAGCATGTGACAAATATAATTAGATTTGGAGGCATGAACTCATACAGTACATCACACAGATAACATCAGTCAGTGCTTCTAAGTTTATAATTTCCACTCAAAAATATTATCAACCCCTACAAAAATGTCCATTAATTAGAATCCACATAATAATTCACATTTCCTATTGCTGCAGGATTATTTTTCTGCTATAGCAAACTGTCTCAAATGAAGATCCTACATCTGTAGGAGCCTCTGGGAAAACACAACACTTCAGTATGTTTACATGGAATTAGAATTCACTATGAAAATTATCTGTCTGTGGTGAGTTGATGCATACAGAATAAGAATTGGGTGATACTGTCTATTAAAGATGGATTCCGTGACGGTGAAACGTCTAATTGCGATATTACAACAACAAAGAAGTTACTGCAAACAATGAAGACTGTTTTCTTCCCCCTCGGATATCATTGCAAGCGTGATAGAACTGCAGAATATTTACTGCAAAAAGAATTGCCACGCTATATAATAAGTACATGAATTCAGAATAGGCTCAGTAGGCTACCTCATTAAATACCTGTTATTACCTATTCCTCAATAATAACATAAGCTTATTTTCTGTCAATTAAAAACTCCACAACATTGTATATCTTTGAACATTAGGCTAACTTCTGCATGCCAGATATACAGGCAACTGTAAGTTGTCATTTGTATTTCATGTGATGATTGAGACCACTGTTAGGATCTGCTATCCCGGGCAGAACCCATCAAATCGAGAACTTCCAGCGAATCAGACGTGGCAATTTTTTCTGAGCATTTGTTATCAGCCATAGGGGGTTATTAGACTGATGCTTTCTGGGAGTGCTGGCTAAATAACATTAGCTTGGAATACACATAACCAAAAAGTATTACCTCTAAAGCTTAAGCAAAATTGGAACTCCCGAGAGGAGCACAATTGGCCCAGCGTAGTCCGGGTTAGGGGGGGTTTAGCCGGCCCGGGATGTCCTTGTGCCATCGAGCTCTAGCGACTCATGTGATGGGCCGGGCGCATGCACATTGACTTCTTTCGTCAGCTGTACAGTGTTTCCTCCAACACATTGGTGCGGCTGGCTTCCGGGTTAAGCGAGCAGCGTGTCAAGAAGCAGTGCAGCTTGGCAAGGGCGGGTTTCGGAGGACGAATGGCTCACGAACTTCGCCTCTACCGAGTCCGTACAGGAGTTACAGCGACGGGACAAGACTGTAACTACCAAATGGATAGCACAAAATTGGGGAGAAAAGGGGTAAAAAGTACTACAAAAAAAATATATATATAAAAAATAGCTAAATGAAATCTGATCTCTCTTTCACTAGGCAATTGATTATTTGAGGCATGAAATCTATACTGTACAACAACAAACAACAACATAAAGAGTTGAATGTCTATTGCAAACTCTCCAATATGTTTCAGATGTCTTGATTTTATTTGGATGGAAACGTTTCAACTCAGGATCAACCATTATGGATGCTTTTCATCATATTTATGAAGTCTGACTGGACATTAGAAACTGCTAGAAATTAAATTGATTATCATGAAAAGTTAATATTTTTATGTGAAAATTTAAAGTATGAGAAGTTATCTTTGTATAGAAAAGTGGAGGTAAATCTTCATATAATTCAACTTAAGTAAAATTGTAAATCTTAAAAACAAATGTGATGGAATACAAATGTTCATCTATATTTGTACATTTAAAAAAGAACAATACATTTACATTCAGGATGTTAAAAATGTAACCAAGTGGGGCTTCCTAAACCACCCCATGATGATCACGATGTCTCATGTATCTATCCTTCAATGTGGAGATGCAGATGGCGATGTGTTAGTATCCTTTACTTGGACATATTCTAGTGTTGCATCCCAAATGGTAACCTATTCTCTACCCAGTACACTACTTTTGACAGAAGCCCTATGGGCCCTGGTCAAAAGTAGTGTACTATGTAGGGAAATGGGTGCCATTTGTGACACACCCTAACTGCCCACAGTAGCGCCAGATGCCGTGCTTTAGGTGTTCAGAACAGTCGACCGGCTGGTCAGAGACGGAGTCTATTACCAACACATCTGTTACACATGACTTTCTGGCAACGGACACTTTCTCTCTTTTAGTCATCTATTTCAATATTGATGTTATTAAACAAGGTAGCTTCCTGTAGGCCTACATATACAGTATTTGTTTACAACATTTGATGTAGGGCTAGGCCTATAAACTGTTGCTAATCTACTATAGTTGCTTAGCCTACCTATCAATATTCAAAACTTTATGGTTCAAAACTTCTGTTTCTTTAGTTGTCAAGCTATGTCAAAGATAAGTCTAAAATCAATTTCATCCCTCCTTGTCAACGGCGACATAAACGGAAGAGCACAGTCAATGGCCAGCCCCTGCTGTAGGATAATGAAGCTCGGTTAATGGTCATCTACCTTAAAGTGAGAGTGATATCATGCGCCTTATAGGCAGGCATGTTCTGCTGGAAGAAATACTAGGCTACTTTGTGTTGTGTTATGTTTCTGTAGGCCGAAATACATTATTTTAAATTGTATTCGACCACTTGTAGAGCTGAGCCAGCCAATAGCCTAATAAGCCTTCTTTAAATGTTATAGCTGACGCCTCAGCCAAGTAGGGTCTGCACTACGTCATTGATGTTGCTAATTTTCTCCGGTCAGCTACTGAATCATGGGCTAATCTTGTTTCATGTAGCTGTAGGTTAGTTACATGTTCATCCAGCTTATTCTGACATTGTCACTTCATGAGAATTTATCGAATGCATGAACATTCTGTTTCACTAAAGCTGTGAAAATGGAACACCTGTGTTTTCATGTTAAAATACTATGGTTTATGAATCAACTCCCCGTTGTATGCTAGTGCTACAGTCTGCTGCATAACTGTCAGAGGAAACCAACACACCAGCAGTCTGGCACAGTGAGCTCACCTGTAGGGGTCTCTGGCTGAATAGGACTCCATGTAACCCTCATCGATGTCAGAAGGACGTCGTGACTCTTCTTCCCTATTTGAAATATCCCTCTCACTATCGGTTCGTCGTAATCGGTGTACCGTTTCTCTGACTGTTCATCTTCCCGATCAAACGACTCCTCCCCGCAAAGCTGGGGAGCTGAGACCGAGCGTTTCTCGTTTTTTTGTTGTTGTGGTTGTTGCCTTTTGTTTTTCTTCTTCTTCCCACGGTTTCCTTTACTCACGGGCGACACCGGTTCCGTCTCGCTCAACTCCTCCTGGCTCTCTGACCAAGCGTTCCGTGCATTTGATTTTAAAGGGGATTCAAACATGATTTAAATACGATAAGAGTAAAGTCTAATTTTCGGAATGGTGCCTTGGAGACTATTTACTGGGTGGGCGCGTGCCCGCGACGGTAAGGTTATTATGGCAGGTCCGCCAGTTGAAACTTCCCCCTCGGCCTCGCGCGCCCGTGGCCGTCCCTCCCGGTCATGCGCCTGCATCTCTATAGTTTATTTCTTGAAGTTGCTCACTTGCACCTTATGGATGACATATGGGACCAAGATGACTTTGCTGCTTTGGTAAATAATTCATAACGACTACGTTTATTAAGGATAGAGCATTACATCAGTTTAAGAAGCTGTGAACCTATAGGTACTGAACAAAAATCAGCGTGGGAAAAAGTACTCAATTGTCATACTTCAGTAAAAGTTAAGATATCTTAATGGAAAATGACTTGAGTAAAAGTGAAAGTCACCCAGTAAAATACTACTTGAGTAGAAATCTAAAATTAGCTGGTTTTAAATGTACTTATGTACAGTGGTGGGAAAAGTACTCAATTGTCAAAAGTAAATGCTATACATCAAATTCCTTATATTCAGCAAACCAGACAGCACGATTTCCTTATTATTTTATTTTATTTTATTGACAGCCAGGGGCACACTCCAATACTCAGACATAATTTACAAACGAAGTATTTGTGTTTAGTGAGTCTGCCAGATCAGAGGCCGTAGGGATGACCATGGAGGTTCTCTTGACAAGTGCATGATTTGTAACATTTTCCTGTACTCCTAAGCATTCAAATTGTAAGTTTTGGGTGTCAAGGAAAATGTATGGAGTAAAATGTACATTATTTTCTTTAGGAATGTAGTGAAGTAAAAGTAAATGTTGTCAAAACTATCAATAGTAATGTACAGATACAGTAGAAGTTTACATACACTTAGATTGGAGTCATTGAAACTTGTTTTTCAACCACTCCACAAATTACTTGTTAACAAACTATAGTTTTGGCAAGTTGTTTAGGACATCTACTTTGTGCATGACACAAGTCATGTTTCCAACAATTGTTTACAGATATATTATTTCCCTTATAATTCCCGGTATCAAAATTCCAGTGGGTCAGAAGTTTACATACACTAAGTTGACTGTGCCTTTAAATAGCTTGGAAAATTCCAGAAAATGATGTCCTGGCTTTAGAAGCTTCTGAAAGGCTAATTGACATCATTTGAGCCAATTGAAAGTGTACCTGTGGATGTATTTCAAGGACTACCTTCAAGCTCAGTACCTCTTTGCTTGACATCATGGGAAAATCAAAAGAAATCAGCCAAGACCTCAGAAAAAAATTGTGGACCAAATGCCTGAAGGTCCCACGTTCATCTGTACAAATAATAGTACGCAAGTATAAACAACATGGGACCACGCAACCGTCATACCACTCAGGAAGGAGACTTATTCTGTCTGTGATGAAAGAAATAAAAGCTGAAATAAATAATTCTCTCTACTATTATTCTGACATTTCACAGTCTTAAAATAAAGTGGTGATCCTACCTAACCTAGGAGAGGGAATTTTTACTAGGATTAAATGTCAGGAATTGTGAAAAACTGAGTTTAAATGTATTTGGCTAAGGTGTATGTAAACTTCTGACTTCAACTGTACCCCCAAAAACTACTTAGTATTTTTACTTAGGTACTTTACACCACTGACAAAAATATAAACACACCATGTAAAGTGTTGGTCCCATGTTTGATTAGCTGAAATAAAAGATTCCAGAAATGTTCCATATGCACAAAAATATTATTTCTGTCAAGTATTGCACAAATTTGTTTACATCCCTGTTAGTGAGCATTTCTCCTCTTCCAAGATAACCTGACAGTTGTGGCATATCAAGAAACTGATTAAACATCATGATCATTGCACAGGTGCACCTTGTGCTGGGGAAAATAAACAGCTACTCTAAAATTATCATTTTTGTCACACAATGCAATACCACAGATGTCTCAAGAGTGTGCAATTGGCATGCTGACTGCAGGAATGTCCATCAGAGTTCCTGCCAGGGAATTGAATGTTAATTTCACTACCATAAGCCACCTACAACGTTCTTTTAGAGAATTTGGCGGTACGTCCAACCGGCTTCACAACCGCAGACCACGTGTAACCACGCCAGCCCAGGACCTCCACATCCGGCTTCTTCATCTGCGAGATTGTCTGAGACCAGCCACCCGGACAGCTGTGCGTATGCACAACCAAAGCATTTCTGCACAAACTGTCAGAAACCGTCTCAGGGAAGCTCATCTGCATGCTTGTTGTGAGCTCTTCACAGATGAATCCCTATTTCAACTGCACCAGGCAGATGGCAGACAGTGTGTATGGCGTTGTCTGGGCGAGCGGTTTGCTGATGTCATGGGGCACTATGTTCACAACATTGGTGGTGGTGGGTTTATGGTATTAGCAGGCATAAGCTATGGACAATGAACACATTTTATTGATGTCAATTTGTATGCACAGAGATACCGTAATGAGATCCCGAGGACCATTGCCGTGCCATTCATCGGCCAGCGTGTTTCACTTCCCACCAATATCTATTCCAGCAAATTCGCTCAGCCATTGAAGGGGAGTGGATCAACATTCCACAGCCTGATCAACTCTATGCAAAGGAAATGTGTCGCACTGCATGAGGCAAATGGTGGTCACATCAGATACTGAATGGTTTTCTGATCCATGCCCCTACTTTTTTTAAGGTATCTGTGACCAAAAGATCCATATCTATAATCCCAGTCATGCAAAATCCATAGATTATTTTTGATGTGTAGTTTTGTTTGACACAAGGTTGACTGTAGCTTCTATTAAAATGCTAAGCAAAACTATTATCATAGAGTCTATTAGGGATAGTTCACTGTAAAACATGAAACTGAACATAATAGAAGTTCAAAAGAAAATGTATTTTATTTTTCTATATTGAAGCATGTTACACTCTTAAAAATGCTGGATTAAAAACAACCCAATTTGGGGCCTCCCAAATTGGCGCAGGGGTCTAAGGCACTGCGTCGCAGTGCTTGAAGTGTCACTACAGACCCCGGTTTGATCCCAGGCTGTGTCGCAGCTGACCGGGTGACCCATGAGGCGGCATACAATTGGTCCAGCGTCGTCTGAGTTAGGGGAGGGTTTGGCAGCCCGGGATGTCCTTGTCCTAGCGACTCCTTGTGGCGGTTCGGGCGCATACACGCTGACTTTTGTTTCCTCAGACACATTGGTACAGCTGGCTTCCAGGTTAAGTGAGCAGTGTGTCAAGAACTAGTGCGGCTTGGCAGGGTCGTGTTTCGGAAGACACGTGGCTCTCAACCTTCAATTTGTGTTTTTTGGTGGGTAAATATTGGGCAGAACACACGCTGGATTATTTTGACCCAACCAGTTGGCTTGCGTGAATAACCCAAATATGGGTTAATTGAACCATTATTTTGATATTTTTTACTCTCATGCTGGGTTGACGTAGCAGCTGGGTCTTTTATTATGTTTTCAGGAGGCGTGTCTTATTATAGGCTTGGCTTTCAGATAGCTCTTGTTTATTTTATTGAACCTTTATTTAAACAGGGAGTCACATCTATTTTACAAGAGAGCCCTGTAAACATTACAATAAAAAAGGAATAATGAAACAACATACACATATAAAGTACCAGCCAAAAGTAGACACACCTACACATTCAAGGGTATTTCTTTATTTTACTATTTTCTACATTGTAGAATAATAGTGAAGACATCAAAACATTGAAATAACACATCATGTGGAATCATGTAGTAACCAAAAAAGTGCTAAATAAATCCAAATATATTTTATATTCTTCAAAGTAGCCACCATTTGCTCTACCATTCGCTCTACCAGCTTAATCTGCAATGCTTTTCCAACAGTCTTGAAGGAGTTACCATATATGCTGAGCACAGTTTGGCTGCTTTTCCTTCACTCTGCAGTCCAACTCATCCCAAACCATCTCAATTGGGTTGAGGTTGGGTGATTGTGGGGGACAGGTCATCTGATGCAGCACTCTATTACTCTCCTTATTGGTCAAATAGCCATTACACAGCCTGGAGGTGTGTTGGGTCATTGTCCTGTTGAAAAACAAATGATAGTCCCACTAAGCGCAAACCAGATGGGATGGCGTACCGCAGCAGAATGCTGTGGTAGCCATGATGGTTAAGTGTGCCTTGAATTCTAAATAAATCCCTGACAGTGTCACCAGCGAAGCACACCCACACCATCCCACCTCCTCCTCCATTCTTCACGGTGGGAACCACACGTGGAGATCATCCGTTTACCAACTCTGCATCTCACAAAGACACAGCAGTTGGAACCAAAAATCTGGACTCCTCAGACCAAAGGTCAGATTTCCACCAGTCTAATGTCCATTGCTTGTGTTTCTTTGCCTAAGCAAGTCTCTTCTCATTATTAGTGTCCTTTCATTGTGGTTTCTTTGCAGCAATTCGACCATGAAGGCCTGATTAACACAGTCTCCTCTGAACAGTTGATGTTGAGATGTCTGTTACTTGAACTCTGTGAAGCATTTGTTTGGGAGGGCTTTTCTGAGGCTGGTAACTCTAATGAACTTATCCTCTGAGGAAACTCTGGGTCTTCCTTTCCTGTGGCAGGCCTCATAAGAGCCAGTTTCATCATAGCGTGGATTTTGCGACTGCACTTTTCCGGGACTTTTCCGGGACTTAAAGTAATGATGGACTGTCGTTTCTCATTGCCTATTTGAGCTGTTCTTGCCATAATATGGACTTGGTCTTTTACCAAATAGGGCTATCTTCTGTATACCAACCCTACCTCATCACAACTGATTGGCTCAAATGCATTAAGAAGGAAACAAATTCCACAAATTAATTTTTATTAACAAGGCACACCTGTTAATTGAAAAGCATTCCAGGTGACAACCTCATGAAGCTGGTTGAGAGAATGCAAAGCGGGTTTCAAGCTGTTATCAAGGCAAAGGGTGACTACTTGGAAGAATCTCAAATATATTTTGATTTGTTTAACACTTTTTTGGTTACTACATGATTCCATATGTGTTATTTCATAGTTTCGGTGTCTTCACTATTATTCTACAATGTGGAAAATAGTCCAAAATAAAGAAAAACCCTTGAATGAGTAGGTGTGTCAACTTTTGGCTGGTACTGTATATGTGTATGTAACAATATAATTCAGCACACAATTAACCAAAATAAACATATAATAAATGTAATCACATTCAACTTCATAGAGGTCCTCAATCAATCATTTAAACTGCCTAAGTGGCACCAGCACATCTAACTATTGTGAACTCGGCATTTGTTCCACAAATTAGGGGCAAAAAAAACTAAATGCAGATTTCCCAAATATGTGGAGACTGACGGGATCTCTAGTATTATCAGGTTTTATTGGTAAAGAGTAAATGCCATTCCTGTTCATCGTGTTAAGTTAACCTTAATTGTTTTTGCATTTTACACATTCTTCTAGAATATTAAGATGATGTATTACATGTTATAATAAAGTGGTATTTATCCCAACAATGCGATTTCAGGCTTTTTGGAACTTGTACACTTCTGTAAGCCTAATTGAAGCTACAAAAATATGAATGTTCAACCTTAACATTTGATAACTATACAACAGAACAGATTAATATGTATGGCTAAAATGAACTACCTGAAAGCCATGCCCCTACTTAACTATGCCTCCAGTCTTCTGATCTGATCAGCGGTGTCATATCTCAGTAACACAGCAACAACCCACCTTTGCTCTTTTTAAAGAAAACAACTCAACGAAGTGACCCAAGGCCTGCAACCCAGCAGTTGGGTCAACCAAACAACGCCGCCTTTTTCAGGGTGTAGGATAATTATTATGCATGGTGTAACCTACAGTTATTAGTCACCCTGACTATATATCAACTATTTTATATGGTTAAAGTGCTATTGTAATTATAAACCTGGTCTATCAATAGGCTATAACCGTATCCAGATTGTATATTCATAAAGTTTAAGTTATGAACAGGTAGGGTATTGGTTGATCTTTTTTTGTTGTTGCCTATCCTGATGTCTATTATGACATTGCGTTTAACTCTGTTTTATTATCAGGGTTTATGACTCAATCGAACTAAATATAGAACAGTGGCCTTTATATAGTTCTGACATTCAATGGAATATGCTGTTATATACTGAGCAATAAAGGTATAGACCTCGACAGGGCAGCTGAGGCACCAATAGCCTTCGCAGCACCATGGACAGTTCCTGATTTAACACAGGAACCCTGCAAGCCCATTTATAAAGATTCGGATGACACGGAGGGATGCACGTCCCCTGTGATTTGATTGGTCCAGGGTAAAGGTCTGAAATAACAAAACTGTGCATGTTTGAAATTATATATAAGTGTTTTGGAGACCCGTTGACAGAGGCTATGGGATACAGATTTCAGGACTGCATATTTCTGTAATTTTGGGGGGCATGCAGTGAGGTTTTACTTTCATCTAATATGTAGTCATTAAATTATTCCAATGGTTTACCCATGCCAATTGAACGGTGGTGCTGGTATATTATCGAGGAAGGGCGGATACAATACGCCACCAATTGTTATTCATACTACTTTAACAGGAAATATACAGCACAATGCAGAATAGAAGTACCATATTGATGTTGGCTGGCTAGCTCACTCGCTGGGGTTTTCCCTTATGATGGACGTTTTGGGTTATAGATGCAGCCAGTGAGTGTTTATGCATACACAATATCATTTTCATAAATTAAAAACCTCCCCTACAGAAGTAACATATGTGCCTAGCTCGGTTTGCATACACTGTGGTGTAAGTCCTAAATGGCACATATCGCGGACTACTTTCGACTAGGACTCGTGGTGTTCTGCTCCAGAGTATTAGGGTGCCATTTGGGACTCCGCCATGGAGGCATGTGAATGCCCCTTGACTGCAGCTACCCGTGGCATGGCAGGAAAAACGCTTGTTTTGTCCTTCAGCCTTAAGGTCTGCCTACATTTAGTAGGGGGGATGTTTGCTCATTTTCACTCATATTAAGTTGCTTTGTAATTGTAATAATTTATTAAGAGAACAATATAGTTTACATATGGGCAAATAAATGTTCACTATCCATCGTGCGTAATAGTGATGCATGAAAAATAATAATCGGGACTAGATTGTCTCGGATGATTTGCCAGACCAAAAGGACTATCCCAAAAGAAGTCAAGGTTATTTTGCAACCATGCAGACTGAGGGACTTTAAACCATTGCGAAATCTTACTTAGTTTTGCCTTAAAAACACGTGGTTTGACAGTTTAAGTTATACGTTTACTTTAGATGTTATTTTTTACTTATAATTTGATTATTAACCTATAATAGAGATGTTGGTAGGTTAACAGACAATAGTGATAGAAATTGTAGGCTACTCATTCACTTTATTATATAAATAATTGAGTGCTCTTCATGAGATATGCATTATACATTTATCTCAACGCAATTATGTACACTTGAATCACATTGGGAGAGAATGAAACGTTTAAACCTTCGAAATAAAATATAGGATAAGTAACGAACATATTATGAGTAATGTAATGCCACGCGGTCCTCTAATGGGCTCTAACACCCTCCTACATTGTAAAATGTTTACAAACGATATACAACACACATTGAATTTGAGCATTAGATGCTGCAAATGGCTCTTCTTCACTGATTTGCACATTCATGCAATGGCACAATGAGATGGTGCCTGGTTTGTTCCAAAATGTGCTGCAGATGATTTCGCATGGGGTATGGCCCACGTCAATGTACATGTTTTATATGAAATAATAAATCATTCGTTTTATACAATGAGTATTTTCAGGTGATAGTTAAGCTTTTTATACACAATCAAGGTATTTAGGCTACTTTGCAAGTAAGTATCCCCTATGTATTGACCACCTATTCAGCGATATAACATTCCTGATTGTTAAGTAGCCAAGATAGGCTATGTTTTGGGGGGAAATAAAATGTTCAATATTGTGCAGCTTTGCACGAATTGCAGTAAATAATCGCTAAGGCAACAGAGTATAAGCGCTTGCCTCTGTATAGATAATGATCTTTCATAAAACGGTTGCATCATATAAACATGACATAACTATTTTATAAAACATAGCATGGAGTAACATGAAATGAAATAGGAACTAATAATGAATAATGCTGTACAAAATCACAACAAAATTATTCAGGATAGGATAGATCAGTTGTAAAATGCAGGTTGAAAAATATAGAAATATTTATTATATTTTTTTTATTGTCCCAAGTATTTGTTTATAAATTGCATAGTTTTCCAAATTATTGCTTGTGATTTTGTAACATGGATAATCAACACATTCTCAGTATGGTCACCACTATTTCCACAACGTGACCTGTACCATAATGTAGAAGCGAATACAATACAGTACATTAGGTGAAAAAGAATATGTATATGCATCCGCACTTCTAAAGGCAATAACAACAATAAATACATACAAGCGGATTATAATTGCTATTTTGCATCAGTGGCAAGAGGATACCATATCATGACGCGCGCTTAGCAGTCTTTGATGCACGTTCAATGTATTTACGATTCATGAAATATAGCGTTAAGCTGAGCATTCATGACTCTCTCGTGATGAGTGTGTCCTTCGTACGGCATAATGTTTTCCATCGGTATCTCACACCGCGGCGCAGAGCTCGGGTAAAGGGACGCGTGTCCCTGTGGACCTGCCAGTCCCGCAGCAGCCTGGTAGTGCATGGTAAAGGCGTAGTTCTTTTCGAACTCTGACGAAGGCTCGTGTTTGAAGGAAAAGTTCCCGTTGACACTCAGTGGTGGGCTTAAGGGTCCGTCGAATGATGGACTAGTGCAGTCTGTAAGCGGCAGCGCGGTCTCAAAGAATGGCTCCAGCGCGCTTCCGTATGAATGGGGCTTGACGTGGAAGACGTGGGAGCTGTCCATTGTACCATATGGAGGGCTGGGAAGACCCGGGGTCTGGTAGGAGTATGGATGCGCGGCGAAGGAAGCACTTGCTGGTTGCATATGAGATGGTATCTCCTGTGTCTGCTCCGGGAGGAAAGTTCTGGGATTGAGCTGGAGACAGCCTGCCACTAGGTTAGTAGTGGGCTGTGACAAGCCCCTACACAAGGCCTGGACAAATGATATGACGTCTGGGCTCTTCCCTGACCGCAGGATCTCTGACAGGGCCCAGATGTAGTTTTTAGCCAGCCGCAGAGTCTCGATTTTTGAGAGCTTTTGGGTTTTGGAGTAACATGGCACAACTTTACGCAAACTCTCCAGCGCGTCGTTGAGTCCGTGCATACGATTCCTTTCCCGCGCGTTTGCCTTGTGGCGCCTCATCTTAAACCTCTGCATCCTGGCTTTTGTCATTTTCTTCTTTTTTGGTCCACGACGTTTAGGCTTTTGATCGTCGCCTTCCTCTTCCTCCTCTTCCTCTTCCTCCTCATCATCATCCTCATCCAGTCTGTTTAACCCATCTTCGTCGTCATCCTCGAGGGCCCCGTGCATGGACTCAAGCGCGCCGTTGTTCTTCTCCATATCCTGTTCGTCCTGGGAGCGCTGACATTCGTCAGTCCAGGTCGCAGAATCCTGGGGTTCTGATGACATCATGGTCTGTTCCGTGTAGGATTTAGTCATATTGGAAATCTGCCAATAAAAAAGACAACCGTGAGCAGACTCATTTGGACATAATTTGGTACTTGACTAATAGCCTATTCAATAAGAGTTCGTTTCGGAACATGGGCTACTGGTGCATTGGGCTACTAATCTAAGTCAAACAAAAAAACTATTTTTGTACCAGATCCAATATTACTTTTGCAATACAGATGATTATATGTGTCATAAAAATTTTTGTTTAAGAGCAAAATGTAGAACATTAATTTGTGGTCAGGATAAACCAAAACATAGGAGCATAATACATCAATTATTCAATTATCACCTAATAGCTTGACATAACAAGTCAATTTGATCAAAATTATTTTCAATTACTTATTTTTAAATCTCCAGTTAATTGAGACATCTGATGTCATTGCTGAGTTCAATCAGTATATCCGAATCCCTGTTTCCTTTCTGTAACAGGTGCGAAATGGTCACATCACCTCTCATCTGAGAAGGTTTGTATCAATAAATTATTCAAGCTTGTTCAGAAAACCTTTAACTGCTGAATAATTGTAGCCTGCTTTATGTCAATGTAACAGACAAATCACAGCATTCCTTTCACCCAAAACATTTGCATAAATAAGTAATTACATTATATGATTGATAAATAAATACCTATGTTTTGCAGAATGATCTTGTTTATAACTCTGGCATGCCCCTCCTGAAGTGTGAGGTCCGGTCCGGTGAATGGACTGTAATGTGGCTGCGCCGACGGATGCTCGTGTTATATAGTGCTGCTGCTGATGCTGCAAGGCACTGGGAGAGAAAGATGAACCTGTATGTCTCTATGGTTGTATCCCTAATACCATCACCATCGCTTCACCCAATGACTGGCAGGAACAGGCTCCGCCCACCCATGGCCTTACTCTCGGCACGCGCCATATGGTCCATCTACGTCAAGCAGAAACGGCCCCAAGCGTCACGTGACACGGTCCCATTCGTATTCGCCAGGGCTCTGTATTCCGCTCCTTTGTGGGCAAAAGAAAGTGGCCATCTGTCGCCAGTTAGGGCCTCCGTGGATCCGTGTGGACCCGCAGGATGGATTAACCCTTTCGAGCATAGGACATATTCAATCACTACTAATACTCAAGCCCAACCCATTCCCCACGTGTGTCCTCTTATAAATGGGTTGATTATGATGTTATTAATCATAAATATCATAATTATAGAATAATGCACATTAGCCCACTTTGCGGATATTGAACACATTAAATAGCCTAATAAACACGTCAAGTCACCAAGACAAGAATAAGGCCCTTGCTGGCCCGTAAAGGCCCCATACTGGCCCTTCATATCTATTTTTCAGCGCATGATAATGCTGTGAGACATTTTTTCAAATAAAACTAGGCTATCCATGGAGAAGACCTAATACAAGTAATTACATGCTATGCAACATTGTAATTACAACAATGAATTTAGACCAACTGCATTACTTTTTTTTGTTTTGCTCACTGCTGCCTGCATCAGTGTTTATCTGCAATAGTTGAAGTGTTATTGTCCCCCATCTCTAGCAGTGCGTGATGTTGATTGGCAACAGTGGTTGTAATGGTCTGGACCGAGCTGGTTGAAGTAATGAACCTGGAGTCTCCCCCTCTTTTCAATCTGCTGGTCGGCACGCGAGTCGCACGCGCACTAACAAAAGCCTGTTTCACAGCTCACTACCCTGATGCAACGTCCAAAATCTGCAGTCTTCTGTTCAATTTAACCACCCCCCCAACAAAATCGAAGTGTTGACCGTTGTACAGAAAGACACCGTAACAAGTGCGGGTAACAACAGACAATCAAAACAAAACGGAACCACGAGAGAAATCATTAATATTTAAGCAGAATAGTTATAGAGCTGGACTATAAAACGTGTCCCATATAAATAATGAAAATTACATCATCTGCTACCCAAACTAAAACCATACGGACAGTCTGGTCATTCACAAAAGGAGTAACTTATATCTTGAGGATAGAATCATTGGTTACTTGCATTTGGTTACATGGAAATGCAACCATAAGCACATAGGGATGAATTATCAATATCTTTAAAGCAGCAATCAGCAGTAGAAAAAATAACAAAGCGACTCTCAGCTGTTGTTTTGGTAAAAAGCTGAGGGATGGGGCTGGAGAAATGTACCACTCTCAAATTCATAGACAGAGCTATGGATGCAAGGACTGACCATCCATGGTTTCAAAATTAAAGTTTTACTTTGTTTACAAACATTGGAGCAAAACAATTTTATATTTTGGGTTCTGATATGGTAGGACAGTTGAACTAAGCTTATGAGACATTTATAAGTTATATTCTTCAAGAATCAATGGGAATATTTTATTTATTTATAAGTCCGTTTAAATAAACCAATTTATACTGAACAAAAATATAAACGCAATATGTAAAATATTGGTCCCATGTTTCATGAAATAAAAGATCCCAAAAAGATCCCAAATATTATTTCTCTCAAATTTTGAAAACAAATTTGTTTACAACTCTGTTAGTGAGTATTTCACCTTTGCCAGCATCCACCTGACAGGTGTGGCATATCAAGAAAACGATTAAACAGAATTATCATTACACAGGTGCAAAGGCCACCCTAAAATCTGCAGTTTTATCAAACAACACAATGCCACAGATGTCTCAAGTTTTGAAGGAGCGTGCAGTTGGCAATGCTGACTGCAGGAATGTCCACCAGAGCTGTTACCAGAGAATTGGATGTGCATTTCTCTACCATAAGCCTCCTTTGACCTCGTTTTAGAGAATTTGGCAGTACGTCCAACCAGCCTCACAACCGCAGACCACGTGTAACGACACCAGCCCAGGATCTCCATATCCGGCTTCTTTATCCACTGGATTGTCTGAGACCAGCCACACATACAGCTGATGAAACTGAGGAGTATTTCTGTCTGTAATAAAGCCCTTTTGTGGGGAAAAATGGAGCTGGCTCCCAAGTGGTGGGCCTATGCCCTCCCAGGCCCACGCATGGCTGCGCCCCTGCCCAGTCTGTTAAAATCCATAGATTAGGGCCTAATTTAGTTATTTAAATCGACTGATTTCCTTATATGAACTGTAACTCAGGAAAATCATTCAAATTGTTGCATGTTGTGTCTATATTTTTGTTCAGTATATGTATATATATACTGAATATGCATTTCATATTGAACGAGTCACTGGTACGTACTGCTTTAGTTTTTGCTTGTGGTCTACAGCTTGTTGACAAAAAGACACACACCCCCACCCCTCGTTTTTCCAGACGTAGCTTCTCTGTTCTGCCGGTGCATGAAAAATCACTCCAGTTCTATATTATCCGTGTCGTTCGTCAGCCACAAATCGGTGAAACGTAAGATATTAAAGTTCTTGATGTCCCGTTGGTAGGATAATCAAAATCGTAGGTTATCAATTTTGTTTTCCAATGATTGCATGTTAGCAAGTAGAATGGATGGCAGTGGGAGTTTACTCGCTCGCATACGGATTCTCAGAAGTCAGCCCGATCTGCATCCTCTTTTCCTCTGTCTTTTCTTCACACAAATGACGGGGATCTGGGCCTGTTCCCGGGAGAGCAGTATATCCTTCTCGTTGCACTTGTTAAAGGAAAAAGCTTTTTTCAGTTCTTGGTGAGTCGGTAGCAGCAACATAATGTACAAAATAGGTTTTAAAAAATAGCACAATTGGTTAGAAGCATGTAAAACGTCAGCCATCCTCTTCGGCGCCATCTTAACAGTATGGAGAATTGCCCAGTATGGAGAATTAAGTGAACCACAAGTCCAAATCCCAATTTCCATCCATGGCAAACTTAGAAAAGGGACAATTTTAGCTAGCTAGTTAAACACTGGAAGACAACACAATCAGATGCAACAATTCAAGTTTTTTTCTGTCAATGACATATGCTCTCAATGCGATATAGTAGGAGTGACGTCAAATCCAAACTGGCACAGCAGGACCATTCACAGTTTAGCTCACTCACTTTAGCTCAATGCTGATTGGCTATTATGTTATACGTTCTTTATCAAGGGAGGCCAAATGCTCGCTGGCTTCTCTGGCATTCAATGCTACGGGCAGCAACAATCTCCATGAAAATGCCTAAAGTTAAACTCCATAGTGTCTGACACCCCAAGAAAAACACTTACAAGTTCACACAGTTTGCTCGGCTCTGAATCATCCCCGTGGGTCTATATTTAACAGGGTCTTTTTAAAATTGCCCTGTTGAGTAGCACAGAGCACGGCTCTGCTTGGTGAACTAGGTAATCTTCAAGTGGCCACAGAACCTGGTCCCCTCGAAGTACTGCCTGAGAGAGAAGCAGGGAACACCTTATCTTGATTCTTTCATAAAACCAGGGCAAGTTGTGTTGGTCGAAAGTACCCTGCTAGAATGCTAGAAGAAGGTCCATCACACATTTTCCCAGGCTATATATTTCTATGACCATGTAAACTGTGGTAGCAGACGGTTGAGATTTTCAACACTGCCCACAGCACTTCAACACCGCCCACAGCACTTCAACACCGCCCACAGTACTTCAACACCGCCAAAGAAGGGTTTCCCAAACTCGGTTCTGTCCCCCTGCTGGTTATTTGAATCGGCTGTGTAGTGCTGGGGCAAAAAAACTAACGTGGGCTGCTCTAAAGGGGGAAAACAACAACTAAACGAAACAATTAGTTTGAGTGTTTTACAGACCGTTATTACTAACTTAGGCCTCAATAATACACTGTAAGACGTGACTTTTTGGGTCAGCCCCGAATATTTAGCACTGCTTCGATGGTGTAAAAAAAATGCTGTCAACTGAGTGAGCAATTTAAGCTGTGGTTAGAGCTGAAACTCCCGAAGTCACCCAACGGTTATAATCAGGGGTGTTGTGCCACTTCCACGCTCAGCCACTTCTCAGAATGGTGCTATGTCTTGCAAGATTACTTAATGATTCATTAGTATTTTACATAACAAAACTAATTCCAAAAACACCACTTAATTTCTTATGACATTTTAGGATTTTTCTCATGTGAATAGAACTCAACAGCAGGTGCCATAGTCTAAAATGTGCTTTGAATGACACAAAATGCAGGTGGCTGGGTTCAACTCCATCTGCTCTAAAATTCGATGAAACAGTAGTTAGGCTACTTAGCCTACATCATTCAAGAAGATCGAAATGCATATTCACATGAAACAGATTGGGATCCAATGGTTGGCATGCATTCAGCATGGACGTTTTACCTGTAAAATGTGAAGAATTATTATTCATGATTGACAGTGATGACGGCCTAATTTATAATACGGTAGGCCTAATTTGGTGTTTTAGGATTGAAAAAATATAAAATCTTCATTGAGCCACTTATGTGTGGGCATATGGAATCGTGCAATGTGGAGGATGTAGGCCTATTGTATGTATATTCTACAATGATTTTATAGCCTACAATAGGCTACATGTAGGTACCAATTTTCATTCAGAAATGATGATGTAATAACAATACAACATTGTGCTCTGGTAGGCTACCTAAAAGATAGCACTACACCACTGGTGATAATAAATGTAAAGCAATTGCCATGTGTAGTCAACTGATAGTTCCAGCTATGTTTCGATTGGGACAGGATCCTTGCTGCTTTGAGACAAGCCTTGATAAATCAATCAATGTCAGATTGCACTGAATCTCCTTTTCGATATTTAGTTACAATAATGCTGGGAAATGTTAGCTAAGTGGAGGTGAGTGCTAGTGATCATTAGTCTAGCAATTGAAAGCAATGCAGATATTCTCTCTACACACACACACACACACACACACACACACACACACACACACACACACACACACACACACACACACACACACACACACACACACACACACACACACACACACACACACACACACACACACACACACACACACACACACACACACACACACATTAGGCCTACAGCCTACCTGATGAGCTTTGGTTACTCCTATTTGGTTACTGACCACAATCCATTCAATTAATAACAAGAAGTGTTGATTATTTGGCCTTAGGGAGAGAGAGCGTACGGAATTAAACATAGCACTGCAGGAAGCAACACAATCTCACATTCAATTCGTGCATATATGTAAATAATGCATTTCAGCAAATTTCGTGCGTTTTCAGGAAGAGGTGCTGGAAGTGCCGCAGATAAATTGAAATACATTTGCCAAATTATATAATTACTTCTGTCTCTACAGAAATAGATGAAATAATTGCAAATACTATTGCAAATACTACACCATAGAGCATAATTTAGCCACAGATGATTAATAGCTTATTTAAAAAATGTATTGTTGTTGATTGTGTATGCCTAGAGTTGGGAATCATGCAAATGGTCAGCCCGCGCGGCAAATATCAAACAGATGATTGTTGAGTTGTTGCTGGTGTCAATGTGGCTGTCAATGAACAGCAGCCAGCAGCTAAATTATATTTTTCATTATTTCAAAATACAATTGAGGGAAAAAACTGTTTGTATAATAATTGAATGCCACTAGAAACTATAATTTCCTCATCATATTGTAGGCTTGAGATATGTATTTTCATTGGCCTATGCTATTGGTTGCATCGAAGACATGGGTCGTCCTTTTTATTGATTTCAGTATGTCAATGTCAGAGTAGCTTGTCATTTTGTGTGGTATAAAAAACATTATTGAAATGAATTGCAGGAAATTATTTTCGAAAAGGCTATTTTTTTTCTCAGGCCCGCAAACCCCTCAGTCCCTGGCCTTCGGGATTGATCCCCAAATGTTATGAAACTCTGGTGACCGCCCTAAGAACAGGCTATCGGTTGAACATATTAGCTAAACATATTTGCCAAGCGTTTTAAGACACAAATAGAAGTGTGCAAATTCAACTAATTCCTTTATATTGTAGCCATATTGTAATAGTGTTGTCTTTTTTGCAAATATTATTCATGTATTATGTGCTCAATAATATGATGCTTTATTGTTTGCTCTTAAAACAAAAAATGTAATGCAAAAATATAAACCAGGTTTATATTGTGTCAAAATCAGGCAAAGCAAGCCGTTTCCCCAGTGACCTCATAGCATAGTTTAACGAATCCTTATTCCGTCTCACCAGAGAGAACATGCATTGTGTTCAACTCGGTGTTTGGTTGCAAACAAAACCTAAACCCATTGCAGCTATTTGAATATGAAGATCTGACCTTCCATTCCCTATTCAGAACCCCGTCCGGCCTTGTCTCAGAGCAGGGAAACCATCCTGAGTCCCTACTCCAAGTCTTCACTAATGCCCATCCGCTTGAATAGACGCTTAGATTGCAATGAAATGCTAAACGGAATTAATTCACTTTCATCGCACTAATTGCTTATGCAAAAATGCAAATGTGCATTAATTAGTTAGACCACTGATTAGTTATTTGGTATTGGCGTGTAATAAATCACGCTGGAAGGTTCAGACAGTGGTAATGTCCCAAATGCCACCCTAATCCCTATTTATTGCACTAGTTGTGACCAGGGCGAATATGGGCTCTGGTCAAAAGTAGTGCACTATGTAGGGAATGTGGTGCCATTTGGGATGTGTACAGTAAAATCCTGGCTCGGGACTCAGCTGTGGCCCATAGCGGGATTGATTTTGGTTTCAATAATATGCTAAGAACACTTCCGGGGGTTTCATATAGCAGGTGACCACCTGCTGCATAAACGTGCCTGCCTGAACCCCTACGGAGTGCACATGATCTATATAGTTTATTACGGAAATTAATAATAACACCAATATCCTAATAATAACAAAAAATAATAATCATAATAGTGTTAGTATTATTACTATGTCGTAATATAAATATTAACATATTAGGCCTATAGTTGTAATATAATAATAATGAAAGTAGTATAAAAGCATTATAATTTGTAGGGAACTCAGAATGATGTCCAATAGTGCACTACACACAGTGGGTGCAGCTGTAGTGTATGTAAGCATTCACTGTAAGGTCTATCTACACCTGTTGTATTCGGCGCATGTGACAAATACAATTTGATTTGAATTGGAATAAAAGTTTGGGAAAAAGTAAAGAAATCAATTATTTTAAGGCAAAAAAAACGCACCTCTTCGTAAGGCAATATTAATGTTCAGGGGATCAATGTTGTAAAATGTTGGGAACTTTAACATTATGTTATGTCTTGTTGTTTTATTAAAACACAGATAACAGTCACCCATATATCATCATTACATCTTTCCTTATCTGTTTTACTACGTTCTTCGAAGAAGACAATAAAACGGTAATCGTAACTTTTGTTTTTGTAATCAAGAAACACAGGTGCCACTCGAATATGTGATGAAATGATGAAATGTCATAGTTTATTCGTTAAGAACGGGAACACATCATATGTGTCCATAAGATTTTAATTGGCGTGGGTGAGGGAAACCTTGACGTCACGGTCACTGATATGTGCACAGGCACACTGTCAGAGATCTGTATTTCTCACAACAGAGCAATAAATGTTTTTCGCTTCCTTAAAAGTTTTTATTTTTTGTTGAAGGATGCTGCCTGCGGTTGCATTGGAAATACAATGGCGTCGTCTTGTGGTGGATATGAAACATTACGTCGGAGGCAGCAGGTGAGCTTTTATTTGACTTTTAATCTTAAAACTATGCTATACAGTTGTAGGGGAGAACGAGGTAAGTTGTCATTCGTGCAAATGGTCAAACTGTTCATACCTCTAACATGAGAGGCGCAATCTCAAATAGCTACTTTATGTGACTACATGTTCTATGATCAACTTCGTGTTCACATGTGGGCAAAAGTAAAAAAAATTGTCACGTTACATTTTATGCAATAAAACTTGTTTAGGTATGAATGTTCAAAATTATAATTTTGCACTGAGTAATGGAGACAATAACGTGTCTTTTGATACTTTAGTTGCAGTCCTATGTTAAGCTAACCATGAGATTTAGCCAACAATAGCACACATGTCAGTTTGGGACAAGTGTCTCAATGATCTTGGGCAAGTCTTCACATGTGACAATTTGCCCCAGTATACAAAGACACATAGAACATGTTCAAAAAACATTGTGATATTGTGTAATCAGCTCTGGTAATAGCATAAAATGTTACTGTAAATGTATTATCATATATAGGTATAGTTTAGAGCAGCAGACATATCCCTGGACTACACAAGACAGGCTTTGGTGTGTGTGTGTGTGTGTGTGTGTATCTACTAACACACTACATGCCTACTGTATGAGACAGTATATCCACACACACACACACACACACACACACACACACACACACACACACACACACACACACACACACACACACACACACACACACACACACACACACACACACACACACACACACACACACACACACTACTTCATACAGTGTCATGAATTTAGTGTGGTGTTATGAATTGCATTGTGCCAACAAGGATAGTAGACATGGAGGTGGGCATAGTAAGCCTGTAATGAATATGTAATTGCAATGAGGAAATGTGTTTTTGAAGGAAGAAGGAAGGAAAGAAAGAAAGAAAGTGGGGAAGGAAAGAAAGATGGTTAGAAATGATAAAAGACAGACAGAATGGCAGCACAGGCATAATGTTAAAGGCAGTGAGGCAGGTGAAGTTGCAGAACAAATCAATCAGGAGTACGGCAAAGGATTTTGACATAAATTGCCATACTCTGACTCTGTATTGTTAAAAGGTTACCAGAGAAGAAGTTGAAAGTCAGACAGCCATGCCAATAACAGTGGCTGGCTATACAAAGCCACGGCAGGTTTTTTCACCTGATTTGGACCTGCAGCTTGTTCAGTATATTACTAGGTCAGCTGACATTTATTTTGGTCTGTCTCTAAGTGAGGTCAGAAGACTTGCCTACCAGTTTGCTGTGGCACACCAGGTGAAGTTCGTGCCAATGTAGGCAGAAAAAGAAAATGCCAGCTCGAAGTGGTTTACAGGCTTCTTAAAGCGGCACCCAATGCTGTCGCTGAGAAAGTCAGAGGCAACTAGCCTTGCCAGGGCAAGTAGTTTCAATAGAGAAAATGTTAATGCTTTCTTCGACAATGTAGCATAAGTGCTACAGAGATATCAATTTGGACCAGGAGACATATGGAATGTAGATGAAACTGGGGTGACCACTGTACATAAACCTGACAAAGTGGTGGGCAGATGTGGATTCAAACAAGTAGGGTCACTGACCTCCCCTGAAAAGGGAACCCTCGTCACACTGGCCTGTGCTATCTCAGCTACAGGAAATAATATACTTCAATATTTTATATTCCCCCGTGTCAACTTCCACAATCATTTCCTGATCAATGGGCCACCTGGCAGCAAAGGAGTGGCAAATCTCTCTGGGTGGCTGAAAGATGTGCACTTTGTTGACTTTCTGAAACATTTCGCAGAGCATACGAAATGTTCAAAGGAGAAGCCCTGTTTACTCCTTTTGGACAACCATGAGTCTCGTCTATCCATTGATGGACTCAATTATGCCAAAGAAAATGGCATAATTATGCTGTCATTCCCACCCCATTGCTCTCATCGGCTTCAACCCTTAGACAGGTCTGTCTACGGGCCGCTAAAGAGGCACATCAACACCGTGTGTGATGCCTGGATGAGGAACAATCCCGGGGAAGATAATGTCAGTTTATGACATTCCTAGGATTGTGGCAATCGCCTATCCTCTGGCTGCAACCCCCCTTGAACATTCAGGCTGGCTTTAGGGTGGCTGGGGTACAACCTTACAACATGGATGTATTTCTGGAAACCGAGTTTGTGCCATCCTACGTAACAGATCGCCTCATTCAGAACCCAACCCTACTAGACCCCAGCACCAACCCTGCCCTGCCAGGCCCCAGCACTATTCCAGACCTGCCAGGCCCCAGCCCCAACCTGCCAGGCCCCAGCCCCAACCTGCCAGGCCCCAGCACTATTCCAGACCTGCCAGGACCCATCCCCAACCTGCCAGGCCCCAGTCCCAACCTGCCAGGCCCCAGCAACTATTCCAGACCTGCCAGGCCCCAGACCCAACCTGCCAGGCCCCAGCACCATTTCAGCCCTGCCTAGCACAAGCTCAGACACAGACCTGCCCAGTTCTTATGCTAGCACCAGCTCACCCTTGTCCAGTAATGCCATTGCTGACAGCAGACTACCATCTCCAGAGGACATCTGGCAATATCCAAAAGCTGGCCCCCAGAAAACCAGCTTGTAAAGGAAGAAAACAGCACAAAACAGCAATTCTAACTGACACACCAGTGAAGCATGCACTAGAAATGGAAAAGAATAAGGCACGATCTAGCAAAAGGCTGTTTCCGAAGAAAGGGAAGCAAGGGGGGAGTCAAAATCTGGATCTGCAAAGAACAAGAAGGCAGCTAAAAAAATAAAAATCGTAGAAGAGTCATCATCAGATGAAGAGGAGTGCTTCTGCCTTGTCTGTGTGGAGCCATTTTCAAACAACCTTCCAAAAGAGACTTGGGTGAAGTGCGTGAGATGCAACAAATCGACCTGGCCGGGGTATCCTGGAAGGATATTGATCTCATCCCGTCAGTAGAGGATGCCTGGGTATTTTTTTTAAATGCCTTCCTAACCATCTTAAATAAGCATGCCCCACTCAAGAAATTTAGAACCAGGAACAGATATAGCCCTTGGTTCTCCCCAGACCTGACTGCCCTTAACCAACACAAAAACATCCTATGGCGTTCTGCATTAGCATCGAACAGCCCCCGTGATATGCAGCTGTTCAGGGAAGCTAGAAACCGTTATACACAGGCAGTTAGAAAAGCCAAGTCTAGCTTTTTCAAGCAGAAATTTGCTTCCTGCAACACTAACTCAAAAAAGTTCTGGGACACTGTAAAGTCCATGGAGAATAAGAACACCTCCTCCCAGCTGCCCACTGCACTGAAGATAGGAAACACTGTCACCACTGATAAATCCACCATAATTGAGAATTTCAATAAGCATTTTTCTACGGCTGGCCATGCTTTCCACCTGGCTACTCCTACCCCGGTCAACAGCACTGCACCCCCCACAGCAACTCGCCCAAGCCTTCCCCATTTCTCCTTCTCCCAAATCCAGTCAGCTGATGTTCTGAAAGAGCTGCAAAATCTGGACCCCTACAAATCAGCCGGGCTAGACAATCTGGACTCTTTCTTTCTAAAATTATCTGCCGAAATTGTTGCCACCCCTATTACTAGCCTGTTCAACCTCTCTTTCGTGTCGTCTGAGATTCCCAAAGATTGGAAAGCAGCTGCGGTCATCCCCCTCTTCAAAGGGGGGGACACTCTTGACCCAAACTGCTACAGACCTATATCTATCCTACCCTGCCTTTCTAAGGTCTTCGAAAGCCAAGTCAACAAACAGATTACCGACCATTTCGAATCTCACAATACCTTCTCTGATATGCAATCTGGTTTCAGAGCTGGTCATGGGTGCACCTCAGCCACGCTCAAGGTCCTAAACGATACCTTAACCGCCATCGATAAGAAACATTACTGTGCAGCCGTATTCATTGATCTGGCCAAGGCTTTCGACTCTGTCAATCACCACATCCTCATCGGCAGACTCGACAGCCTTGGTTTCTCAAATGATTGCCTCGCCTGGTTCACCAACTACTTCTCTGATAGAGTTCAGTGTGTCAAATCGGAGGGTCTGCTGTCCGGACCTCTGGCAGTCTCTATGGGGGTGCCACAGGGTTCAATTCTTGGACCGACTCTCTTCTCTGTATACATCAATGATGTCGCTCTTGCTGCTGGTGAGTCTCTGATCCACCTCTACGCAGACGACACCATTCTCTATACTTCTGGCCCTTCTTTGGACACTGTGTTAACAACCCTCCAGGCAAGCTTCAATGCCATACAACTCTCCTTCCATGGCCTCCAATTGCTCTTAAATACAAGTAAAACTAAATGCATGCTCTTCAACCGATCGCTGCCTGCACCTGCCCGCCTGTCCAACATCACTACTCTGGACGGCTCTGACTTAGAATACATGGACAACTACAAATACTTAGGTGTCTGGTTAGACTGTAAACTCTCCTTCCAGACCCACATCAAACATCTCCAATCCAAAGTTAAATCTAGAATTGGCTTCCTATTTCGCAACAAAGCATCCTTCACTCATGCTGCCAAACATACCCTTGTAAACCTGACCATCCTACCAATCCTCGACTTCGGCGATGTCATTTACAAAATAGCCTCCAATACCCTACTCAACAAATTGGATGCGGTCTATCACAGTGCAATCCGTTTTGTCACCAAAGCCCCATATACTACCCACCATTGCGACCTGTACGCTCTCGTTGGCTGGCCCTCGCTTCATACTCGTCGCCAAACCCACTGGCTCCATGTCATCTACAAGACCCTGCTGGGTAAAGTCCCCCCTTATCTCAGCTCGCTGGTCACCATAGCATCTCCCACCTGTAGCACACGCTCCAGCAGGTATATTTCTCTAGTCACCCCCAAAACCAATTATTTCTTTGGCCGCCTCTCCTTCCAGTTCTCTGCTGCCAATGACTGGAACGAACTACAAAAATCTCTGAAATTGGAAACACTTATCTCCCTCACTAGCTTTAAGCACCAACTGTCAGAGCAGCTCACAGATTACTGCACCTGTATATAGCCCACCTATAATTTTGCCCAAACAACTACCTCTTTCTCTATTGTATTTATTTATTTTGCTCCTTTGCACCCCATTATTTTTATTTCTACTTTGCACATTCTTCCACTGCAAATCTACCATTCCAGTGTTTTACTTGCTATATTGTATTTACTTTGCCACCATAGCCTTTTTTTGCCTTTACCTCCCTTATCTCACCTCATTTGCTCACATCGTATATAGACTTGTTTATACTGTATTATTGACTGTACGTTTGTTTTACTCCATGTGTAACTCTGTGTCGTTGTATGTGTCGAACTGCTTTGTTTTATCTTGGCCACGTCGCAATTGTAAATGAGAACTTGTTCTCAACTTGCCTACCTGGTTAAATAAAGGTGAAATAAAATAAAGAAAGAAAATGGGCCCATGATGCATGCACCTCAGGCCAGGCAATTTATGTGTGCCAGAACTGTGACTCAGAAGATGAGTCTGATTAGTCAGATACGGATGTAGGTCGTATAAACTGTTACAAAACCGTGCATTAGTGCATCAGTGTGTTTAAACACCATGTCTGTTCTGTTAAGACTTGAAACATTTAAGCAAGTTATCTGCAGCATTCCATTCCATTCCGATTACAACAATTACAGTGGATCTATGTGCACGTCAGAGAACGTTCGATTTCAAAGTTCGGAGTAAGGTGGTCGTGCCGCTTAATGAATGTGTGGTCTTCCAGCATTATTGTTTTGATTGAAAGGCATGATTTGCCAGATTCTCTAGGCATGATTGTTTTTATTTTGAGTTCTTTAACGAAGTTGAATTTGGTTTTGAATTTGAAATTAAAATCAATATTCACAATTAATTAGTTGTGATCTTATTTGTTGATAATCCAATGTGACAACTTACCCGCTGATGGGGCAAATTGTCACAAGTGCACACTCTCTATTTAACAGTCTATAACTCTGTACTGAAATAATACATGAAGATGTAATGAATACAAAATATGTTCCCAAGACTTCCTTCTTTCATTTGGTATGACATTTATACCATTGTGATGTAATGTGCCCAGTAAATGTTAGACAGCGTGAAAAGTGTGACAACATACCTCGCTCTCTCTTACTTTCACAGTTGTTAAAATTATAAACACCTAAAACATTTTAAAAGCTTCTGCAATAGTGTAGGCCTAACCTAGTCAAAGATGGCTTACCTAGTCAAAAGTTCCTGACATAGCCATTAGGTCAGGTGTGACTTTCAAATGTCCATAAATGTGTGCAATACAAACGCTTTCCAGAGGTGGATCTGGATGGGTATTTTGCCAATTTATTAGCAGCAAAGATGAAAACACACATAGTTACAAGGTGTAAATGAGGAAGGTGGTTGTGTCACTTAATGGATGGTAACAAATTACATTTCGATTTTGAATTTCTGAACAAACAAAAGACTGCTTCCCTACATGCAGGTCACCTGTGTGCCAAAGGCCTAAATCCACATGATTAGTGACCCATGACTCAACATATAGTGCCCTCTAATGCAGTTTTTAAACCTCTCCTTGGAGACCCCCAGACTAATTGAATCAGAAATAGTTCAAATACATGGATTGGCTGGGGGTCCCGGGGATAGGTTTGAAAACCCCTGCTCTAGTGTACAAATTAAGTAGAATATACAAAGACAGACTAACTATAGTCTACAAAACAAAACAACATAATATGCAGGCGAGGCCAAAGTGGCTCCTACACTCTGGGAAAAATAAAGTTATTACATTTTGTTGTATTGTCAGGACCTGCTCCGAGGAAGTTCAAATACATTCACATATTGTAATTTACTATTACTGGGCGCCTACTGTATTTCACTGTTTGCACTACGCGTATACCACCAGCAGGTTACAGAATATCCTAGTGGAAGACGTCATCTCATCCTAGATATGAATACAGACTCGCTGGCCGCCCGCCCCTTGTTATGTTACTTTACTCCCTCCGGAAGCGGAAGACTAGTTTTCTTCGTAAATGAAGTTTCGGCAAAGTTTGTCAAATTCCAGTTCAACGGAGTTACTTTTCAACGCTTCAAACTCCTTTTCAACCCGCATCACAATGGTAAGTGTTTATGTTTTTATGGAAACAACATACGAGGATAACTCGAAATCTGATGCCAAACTTTTACCGTGGCGCACTTTGCCTGATGCAATTCACATGGACCTCACTTGTCACTGATTTCAATCCCCAAGTAATTTTTGGGAAACAAATGGACCACTTTTATATCAACTGGAAATGTACATGGCAAATTGAAGTAAAAAAAACTATGTAATTACATAGCGTACACTGCCCGATATGTTATGTCACGAATTGCCTTTAGAAAGGTAGTTTAGGATAAAAGGCAAAAACACTTCAGGTGGGAGACTACACATTTTTTTGTGCAAGACGTGTTGTGAGACCCGACGTGTAACCAATATAGGCTTTATTTTTCAGACATTGGAGGCTGAGACATCAGCGAAGTAGCCTACTTTTTTACAATTGTTTAAGTCAATAGGCCTATCTCCTTTCCAATGTTCCTCGTCCCATACGCCCCCTCATGGGACACATTATAAACATGCAATGAGTAAACTTGCCTGGACCCCAACGTCGAGCAGAAATGAGCGTTTGAATCAGGAACGTTTCCTCTCACGACCTCTACAAGCTAGAATGTTGAATACAATTATATTTTAACATATAATTTTATTTAAAATTCTGACTTGTAGAGGTCGTGAGAGAGGGAACTTTCCTGATTCAAAAGCTAATTTCTGCCCGACATAGAATATAGCATTATATGCTATTCATTGTGTGCTTCCCAGGCAATGAGTAAACATAACTCATATATATCATGCTTTAATTTCGCTGTGTATTTTGGTTGTGTTTAAATACTGTCCACATCGCCTTTAAACATAGAAGTTGCAGTAATAATCCCTCTACTCTTGGCCTGCTTTTCAAAAACTTTATTTCCTACATGTTCTGTTCATGAATAGATGTGGGAGAGAAAAAAACCTCTGTGTGTATAAATAGCCAATGCATTTGCATAATACTGACCAAAGAGAGAGCCTTAGATTCAGCACTTCCAGGTACAGTAGGTAAAGCACTTTATACGTATTCTATTCGTACAGGAGAAACAGGACTTAGAACTCATGTCTGGTATTCAGTGTTTTACAGGTTACTGTATATCTGAGTGTCCCATCCTTGAAGTAACTTAGATTACATTTATGTTAATGGTTGATTCCTATATGAGGAAATGTTCACAACAATGTTTTTACATGTTCAAGATAAACGTTTTGCTGTGTGTGGTTACGCGCTTCCTCGAAAACCAGGAATTGTGCTAAGGAGGTCTGTAGTCTCCTGAGAGGCCAGCCGAACACATAGACAGTATTTGGGGCTATAGACAGGCCATAGACAGAACTAGTGTCTGGCATTTTCTCCGGCGCCAACGTGCTTCTCTGAATCCAGGTATTGCACAGGGGAGGTCTGTCATCTCTTCAGAGGCCAGCCTATACATATAAATAATAATACATTTAATTTCTAGTGGCATTCTAATTTACTTAAATCACGTCTCCACATTGTGGGCAACCATTAAAAAGGCTTTAATGAATAAGGGCAAAAAACATGAACCAATAATTAAAAGGTAGCTAGTGGTCTAGTACTTTACAAGATGCACAGAATAATAAAGGTGGCAACAAGGACTAAAACAATAGAACTTGAAACTAAGTTATAGGACCAGCAATAGACATCAGTTGGTAGAGGTATATGCTAGCTATACAGTGGCTAGGGGCCCTTTAGTTTATCCTGCTGTGTTGGTTTTTATCTTACATATTAAACAGTAGGGCACAGACGTTCCTCCTTGAGCAAACTAGCTGCCTATCTGACTTGGGGTCACATGTTTCGTGTGTGTGTCCCAAATGCCACCCGATTCCCTACATAGTGCAATACTTCTGACCAGAGACATGGGCCGTGGTCAAAAGTAGTGCACTATATAGGGAATAGGGTGGCCTTTGGGACTTGGCCTGTGTTTTTCTTGATGACGTCATCCAGGTGGGTGTGCCACACCTGTGCTGATAAGTGAGTGTTTGCAGAAGTAACACAGGGTGGATCCACCAAGTAGACTATCAGAGGATGCGTGTCTGCATTGAGACCATAGACTACATTTCTACCAGACTTGTGAAAGTGTTGCCAGTAGCTTATATTTCTAAATACAGGAGAGAGTTAAGGAAAAAGAACAGACCGGCCTGCATGTCAGAAATGCTCTGTTATTATTCTAGGAGAAGGCCCCTGACTGAATGACTCATGCTTGAAGAATTAGGGACATGTAAAATAAAACAACTCGCAAGCCTTTTAAAGACATTTCATGACTTTGATTTCAAAGACATGCCATATTTTGATTAAATTATTCATGTGGTTTCTATCTATTTTTTTGTAATTTCCATGTAAAAAGATCTGTTAGCATCAACAAGTGAAGTTCATAGGAGCATTTAAAATTAGGTGTCAAGTCTATATTTTTGAGAAATGAAGCATATATGCATTTTTCAACCATTCTCTATTAAAATTAGGAATAAGATTAGGAGAAAAAGAAATGAAGAATAAGCAAACACTTTGATTTCTTGTCAAACAAATGGTAAAGGGGTTTACCAGAAAAAGTATTGTCCTGAAATGGACATGAAATGAATTCAAACGTGAGTTGGTTTCAGGTGTGGTTTGATGTGTGTTCGCAGTTTTGAAGAGTTAGCCAAATGATTTTGCCAATTAGCTTCAGCCGTGATGTGCAACTGTGGTGAAGGTGGTTTCACTTTGGATAGCATCATGATGATGTGGTCGGTGACAGTTTGCGTCTTGAAACATGAATACTGACATGTAAAACAATTTGGGCTTGTGTCAACAGTGGACTAATGAAAAAATAAAAAATAAAAAAGATCTTGTGAGTGGATTTTCCTTTAAGACTGTTTGAAAACGTGGTCACATACAAAAACGGATGGAGATTCTACAGCAATTCTGTTACCAAACTTTGCATCTGCACAGTTTTTCCAGGAAATGTGTTTTTGTATAATGTTCAGTGTAAATTGTTAAAAGTAGGCTAATCCTTGTTCATAGAGTTGTATGGTTTGTTAAACTTTGAAAACAATGTTTTTGTTTGGCATATAAATGCCAAACATTGTTACTGTGGAATTGCCCTTTTGTACTTTAATAATTTATTTTGGCACAAAGCACAGCTGGTTCCGAACCAGAGCCATGATGTAGAATTACATAAGCTTTCAGCCTGTAAGCATTCCTGATGTTCAGAGTGGTACAGTACAAACCATATCGCATAGCCTGGATTTCTTTATACAATCTGACTGAGTGATTGAGACTCGTGTTAACCTTGTAGAGCAGGACAAGGGGGTTCGTTAGCACGTCATTAAAGAAATGACCAGGGCCCGGCTTCCTAAAAGCATCTTAATAGCGCGGAAATCCCGTTACCGGGATCAAATTCGACAACATCCGGTGAAATAGGAGTGCGCCTAATTCAAAATACAAAATCGTAATATTAAACATTCAGGAAAATACAAGTGTCTTACATAGTTTAAAAGCGTAACTTCTTGTTAATCCAGCCGTTTTGTCAGATTTCAAAAAGGCTTTACGGCGAAAGCATACCATGCGATTATCTGAGGACAGCGCCCCGCGTACAAAAGCATTACAAACATTTTCCAAACAAGCAGAGGTGTCACGAAAGTCAGATATAGCGATAAAATAATCATTTACCTTTGAAGATCTTCCTCTGTTTGCAATCCCAGGGGTCCCAGCTACACATAAAATGGTTGTTCTGTTCGATAAGTCCTTATTTATATCCCAAAAAAGTCAGTTTAGTTGGTGCGATTGATTCAGTAATCCACCTGTTTCCCTCAATCAAAATGCATACAAATGAATCCCAACAGTTACCAATAAACTACGTCCAAACAAGTCAAACAATGTTTCTAATCAATCCTCAGGTACCCTAATATGTAAATAAACTATTCAATTTAAGACAGCGAATAGTATGTTCTTTACCGGGGATAAATAACGAAGTGCGTGCCCTCATCCATGCACGCCACAATACTACATTCAAAATTGGAGCCACCTAGAAAAACTACAAATTCTAGCAAATTTTTCGAAAAAACAACCCTGAAACTCTTTATAAAGACTGTTGACATCTAGTGGAAGCCCTAGGAACTGCAATCTGGGAGGTATTCCTTTGATTTTCTCATAAACAAGGATTTGGATGGGCAGACACCCCAAAAAGAAAGAAAATACAAATCCGGATGGATTCTCCTCTGGTTTTCGCATGCCGTATCAGTTCTGTTATACTCACAGACATTATTTTAACAGGTGTAGAAACTTCAGTGTTTTTTCTATCCAATACTACCAATTATATCCATATCCTAGCTTCATCTGAAATACCGAATACTGCCACCGGCCCTCAAGAAGTTAAGGCTATGTTCATTGTTAGAACCTTCGTAGGAACATCGTTAAATCTCTGAGCTGTTTCCCAAAACCATTGTTATTAACGTTTCACTTCAAAACGCTCAATCTACAGCCTACCTTAGACCACTCGTAAAACAGCTAACACGTGTTAGGTTCTTATTTTTCAGAGTAAATAACTCACGAACACTAGAGAAGCTTTAACCAAGTTTAATCTTTCCCAAAAGTTCTGTACAGTTGAAATCAGACCGTAAAACATTTCAGACATCACAGTTTATATGCATCCTACTTAAGGCACTCCTCCTTACAGTTCATGGCTCCACAGGAAAGAAGGTAACCAGATACCAACCCTGATTACTCCCTTAAGGGGAACTGACCTCACCCCTCACCTCCTGACCTCAACCCCTTCTTCACCTAATCCACAGATATCCATCTGTTAATTCCCTATATGAATACATCGCTCTCCTCCATCAAACACATTCCAAAGCCTTCTGTCTTTCTTCAGAGAACCATTAACTTCTAACACAACACCCAGTCTCTTTCATTTCCTATAATTAATTTACTACCTCAATGATCTAAGTTTAGCCGATTCCAACACACGGAACCCAAACCGGCTGCGCGTGTGCTCCATCGTGCATAAATGTATTTTGTCCCCCCACACCAAATGCGATCACGACACACAGGTTAAAATATCAAAACAAACTCTGAACCAATTATATTAATTTGGGAGCAGGTCGAAAAGCATTAAACATTTATGGCAATTTAGCTAGCTAGTTTGCACTTGCTAGCTAATTTGTCCTATTTAGCTAGCTAATTTGTCCTGGGATATAAACATTGAGTTATTTTACCTGAAATGCACAAGGTCTTCTACTCCAATAATTAATCCACACATAAAACGGTCAACCAAATCGTTTCTAGTCATTTCTCCTCCTTCCAGGCTTTTTCTTCTCTTGACTTTATATTGCGATTGGCAACTTTCATAAATTAGGTGCATTACCGCCACTGGCCTCGTTCGTCTTTCAGTCACCCACGTGGGTATTAGCAATGAGGAGTTGTCACGTGGGTACCTGCTTCTATAAACCAATGAGGAGATGGGAGAGGCAGGACCTGCAGCGCGATCTGCATGAGAAATAGAACTGCCTATTATTTTAGCCCTTGGCAACGCAGACGCTCATTGGCGCGTGCAATAATTGAATAATATAGATTTCTAAATGTATTTTGCAGTGCTCGCGACACGAGTGTAGTCAGCCTGTAATCGTTGGATGCTTTCTTTTGCCCTGCCGTGTCACTTTATGCACAGAAATCTCAGCTAAACAGAATCACATGGTTTATCCCCCTCTCTGTGACCGCCGATAACTTCAGAACAAAGTGGTCTGCAAATACAAACTTTCCAATGTCTTTGCAATTGATACAAACAAGCGACAAAAAATATGCTTCAAATGAAACTGAGATGACTGCATTAAAATATAAACAGTGGGCTCTATAGAGCTCTTTGAATCACATAGAAATACATTTCATGTTCAGTCATTTGGGTTCTATTTTGCAACTTGTAGGCTACTGGCTGTAATTTGTCTCAACATATTTCATGATGTGTAGCCTAATGTACGCATTTTTATTGGGTAAGCATTAGAATAAGCCGGCAGAATATTTGCAACCATATGCTATAATATCTCTCTAGGAGCTGATCCGTCGTCAGTATTGTGAAATAATTATGTTATTAAGGAAAGAGTTGAAAGGAGAATGCTGATCCGAGAACAGTGCTCTCTTTCTTTCGATCCTATCAGTGTTCACCCATGCACTTAGCGACCACTCGCTCTCTGCATGGTGTTTTGGGAAATGCATGTTACGTCTTCGGCCATTGTAGGAAAGATGCATGGTTAAAACCTAAGCCTAAGTGCCATCACTATCGGGAAACCGGGCTCAGGTATTTAGAACTTATGTATGAATGGGCTATGGGGTTGTGATGTTAAGTTGACTGCTGGTTCTGAATCTGATCCTGTCCTTTCACGCACACTGCTGTGAGAGAATGATCTCAGCCCGTGTGAAATGACCAATCTGTAAACCAATGTTTCAGGTCAGTCAGCACATGAACCAATGTACAAGACGTTGTTATCAACATCAGTTTGTTCTCCATGGTTTGTTTGTCTGGCCTGCTTCAGGTCCTTGTAGTCACGTAGCACAGAAACAACACTGCTGAAGGGTGACGACGGGGGGGGGGGGGGGGGGGGGTGCTTGTGCGTGCGCTTGTGCGTGTGTTTTCTCAGTCCAATCTGAAGGTCTTGGGGCTCTGCTATGCCTGGACACAGGAAATGAAGTTGGCCTGAGTCCCACAAACAGAATAGCTCCCATTTACTGTAACCATGATAGGGGGGGAGAGAGATGGGGTCAATACCAACGTGACATCTGGGGAGTAGTGTGGGTTGCTGGGGAGCTTTGTTTGTGATTTCCAGATGTGCAAAACCTCAACCTTTCCATGCTGTTGATTTCTTCCTGTCACGCTGTCCTTTATGAAGGACTTTGAGGGATAATCCGGAATCTTGTAATCATGTTTTTGTGAAAGAACATCATAATTGCCATTGCCAGTAAGCCTCTATTTTGATTCATCTAGCTAAGTATTTGCAGGTGTACTGTAGCAGACTAAAGTCCTAAGAATTGTGGTTTTGCCTTCTCATTCCTATTTCATAACCAGGATTTATTTCAGCCAGTATCAGCAAGATGTCGAACAGCCAAGGAGAAACCTAACGCCATATTATTCAGAGCCATGTTTATCTTATGAAAATAATTCATGCAATCACTGTAAAATGTAGCCAGCACATCTCTTACAGTACTACCACAGAGTTTCTAAACCCAGAGGCGCAACATCTTAAGACTTCCGGGAATGATTGCGAAATAGACCAAGCAGACCAGGCCGGGGTTTGGGATTGAAAATTAAAGTGCCAAATCTTCCATAGTTGTTAATTTTCTCAATCTAAAGGCGTAACCTTGATTCGAGCCAATGTCTTAATTAAGTAGCTCAACATGTTATTACTCTAACCTCGTGAAAGTGACAAACTGACATGTTTTCATTTGTCAATAACAACTTTAACTGTTCATTCTCAGCTGTAATATGAAAATTAAGCCACTAATGTAACAAAGCTTTGCTGGCCAGACAGGCAAACAGACAAACAGGCGGACATGTGAGAGGACAGGCAAACAGGCGGGCATGAGGAGAGGCAAACAGGCGGGCATGCAGACGTGTGGGCGGACAGGCAAACAGACGGGCATGAGGACATGCGGACGGGCAGGCTAACAGGCAGACATGTGGACAGACAGGCGGAAATGCAGGCGGACATGGGGACGGGCAGGCGGACATGGGGACGGGCAGGCGGACATGGGGACGGGCAGGCGGACATGGGGACGGGCAGGCGGACATGCAGGCAGACGGGCAGGCGGACATGCAGGCAGACGGGCAGGCGGACATGCAGGCAGACGGGCAGGCGGACATGCAGGCAGACGGGCAGGCGGACATGCAGGCAGACGGGCAGGCGGACATGCAGGCAGACGGGCAGGCGGACATGCAGGCAGACGGGCAGGCGGACATGCAGGCAGACGGGCAGGCGGACATGCAGGCGGACGGGCAGGCGGACATGGGGACGGGCAGGCGGACATGGGGACGGGCAGGCGGACATGGGGACGGGCAGGCGGACATGGGGACGGGCAGGCGAACATGGGGACGGACAGGCGGACAATAGTACAGGCGGATATGGGGACGGACAGGCGGACATGGGGAACGGACAGGCAGGCGGCCTCAGGAGGTGAACACAGCACAGAACAATGTTCCCGGACTGTTTTTGGCAAAGAGGCAGTCAGTCTATCCAGTCCTCTTATTGTGGAAGTGCCCTGCAGGGGGCTTGGATAAAGGAGGCGCTGAAAAATGAATGTGCTGCAGATTGTGGAGCTGGTCGCTTTGAATTCCAATATGTTTTTCCGAGAAGCACTATTAGTCTCATGTGACTCCAGACTCCCTCTCCTCAATTGACTCTCATGTCTGTCTGCAGGACTGGTCCAAGCTTTACAGTTAATTTGTGAGCATTAGGCAAAGCTCCAGAGAGTTGCATGTAGATCTAATTAATGCTAAGATCAAGTAATTAAAGTGTTAGATAAATGACAAAATCACTGAATTCTAATTAGGCCGAAGTCATAATGCTGTTTACCAGATATGTTACCTTCTCATAGATGGCCTTTGTAGTTTTATGGTTATTAATGGGTCTTATATGAAGCATGTGATCTGTAGATTAGGCCCATAAACTCTTAACTAGCCTAACCCCTGACCTCTGTCTTGCAAATGGTGAGTTGACTTTGCTTATAAAACATGTTATAAAGCCTGAAGATGCAGTAGGATAGTTCTAATGGTTTGTGTGTCCTTGTGTTTTGCTGGCGGGTGCATAGCAGAGCTCCCCCTACCCCTGTTCTCCTGTTCTTGTCCCTATAACAGCATGTTCAGCATACAAAGTGTACCAGTGAGCAGGACCAATGAGGAAAGTGAACAGCCAGAGAGGAACTGAACAGTTTATTACAGTCCTGGTCATTAAGGCCGAGGGCCTAACTTCTAGCCTGCAGCTCATTGACAATCATATGACTGAAACTCATGCGAAACTATGTTAAATGATCCTCATGGGTACTATATAACCACATGTTAAAACAATGTTTTCACTAGTGTAATTACAGCATTATTACATCCGCAGGTATAAAAGAACTTTTAATGTAAAGTGTTACCCTGTTGGTCTCATGCTTCACCTGCACCAGCTGTGAGAGTGATTTTTGAATTGAATTGGGTTAAAATTGTGTTAAACTAAACTTCCCCTGCCATTTTACGTTTAAATAACCTCCTGTAAACCAGGGCATGGTTTGCCAACAGCAATAATTTTTCCACTGTTGCTCTCTAAATTAGGGCATTGTGATTTAGGCCTAGATTTAGGGTTACATCCCAAATGCCACCCTATTCCTTTTAATAGTGCACTACTTTTGAGCAGGGCCCCAAATGTGTGTGCTATATAGGGATTATGGGTGCCATTTGGGATGCAACCTTAGTGGTTACCTCTGGTCTGCTCGACTCTACAAGGGGATCGAGGGTTAAAGTGACAGAAACACTCACAACCACTCTCACTCTCAAGCTCACTCTCACTCACTGGAGAGTGTTTCCGCCATGTCAGTCCTGGAGCCTCTTGAGGTCAAGCACAGTTTGATCTTCCTCAAGATTTATCCAAGATTAATCTTACCTTCACATTGCCACGACAACGCTTTGTTTAAATTGATGCGGAAACATAGGCCTAAGCTCTACCCTGTTGGAATGTGAGCTTCACTAAAATACCAAAATGCGGAAGGATGCTATAAGCAATAGGTAAAAATGTTCCTAAATAAAGTGCAGTCTTTTACATATTTGAGTTGTTTAGATGGAAATGACAAAGTTAAATTATTTAGTGAGCCTTTGAGACTCTTCTTGACTTAGAAGGTGGATCATTTAGGTTTGTTTGGGATTTAGGCTACTTGAGTCATCTCTCTCAATTCAATTCAAGGGGCTTTATTGGCATGGGAAACATATGTTAACATTGCCAAAGCAAGTGAAGTAGATAATATACAAAAGTGAAATAAACAATAAAAATGAACAGTTAGTTAAACATTACACCCACAGAAGTTCCTAAAGAATAAAAACATAACAAATGTCATATGTGTGATATTTATATATATATATATATATACACATACAGACATACAGACAGACAGTGTATATACAATGCCGCTTTCCACACATACCTAGCCCCGCCCCCTGTCAAGGAGCACTTTTGTTGTTCCTCCACCACAAGACACTTCATGGTCAACAGAGCACATGCAATGTTGATGACAGCGATGCCTTTTTTCACTTTGCTTCTTAATATAAATCCACTAGCATTCTATAATTACACTTCATTTGTGTTTCTTACATCTGCGAACACCTAGTTTGTCTTTTCTTAGCAAGTTGGGCCTAAAGCGTGTTAGCTGCTAATGCTAATTGCTAGTTAGCTGGCTAGTTATCTAATAAATGCACTCAGTCAGAGCAAATGCAATTAGCTATACAGCCTGCTAATACCAGTGATGGTGTAGACCTAAATCAGCATTCAGCATATTGTTTGTGCAATAGTATCGTTTAAATCAAAGAGGAATACTTTAAGTATGAATATGTTAGCCACATGAGAGCTAAGAGAGAACATTAAATGTAGCCAAAGATTATAGGGTCCCCTAGGAAACACTTGTCAACAATTATCCCTGGTGTTTTCATTCATTGTCATGTCAAATAACACTGTATTTAAAGTGCCCACTATTATATTCTAGCTATAGTATTGGAATAATTATTATATTTCCATGATTCCAACAGTTCACCCAAGTGTTTTGGCGCTATATCACAAGTCAAGTCACAATTGCAACATTTTGTTAAAAATAAGGCCTAGGTTGCTTGGCGCAACCCTACGCAGCAGTGTGGAAATGATCTCAAATTAGTGCAGGAAGTAGCTGAAAACGCAGATAGTTTTTTTGGGGGGGAGGGGTACATTTTTAATTGAAGAGTATTAAACAATCCGAATGGAGAAAGACCTATTGAAATCACTAAGAATGTATTTGTTGCCACCCTTGGGTCACGCACTACTCAGCAAATTTTTTATATTTTATTATTAAAAAACGAAATACTGTCATACCATATTATTATTTTAAATACTGTGATATGATATTTGGCCTATATTGCCCATCCCTACTTTATTCATTAGACTTTTTATGACCTCAAAGGGCATGTAAGTATTGGATTCTTCAGGACTTGCATCCATGTTTATTAGGATTTAATGTGCATTTTACACAAGTTGCAATGATGGTGCTGATGATGGCACTGTAAATATAATACTCCATAACTTCAAATGAACTGAATAAGGGTATACAAATTCAATTTCCCTTCTTTCATTTGTCTCTGATTCCAGTGTCTGTGTGATTTCCATACAAGGAAACATGACAGCAACGGCTGGTCATCTTTGGGCGTTGGGTCATTTTGTTGTTATTTGGCCTACGTCACAGGCTACCCAAAGACACACCCCATCCCTGTCATGTTATTGAGTTGGTAGTTTAGCTCTATATATCGCCAGTCCTTAGTGCCTGTTGCTTTCAAATGGTCTTGGGGCTGGTTCCCTAAACTCCCTGGAGAACAAAGAGAAAGGCCACAGGAAGGTGACCCACCTCAGCCCTCCACTGATGCACGTCGACGCCCTGCGCTACCCTGCTCTCTGAAACAATATCACAATAGAGAATGGAGGGTATTTGTGGCAGTCAGTGTGCTGCAGTGGTAGCCAACTGCCCAAGTTGGTAGCTAGCTAGATGCTTTTGTCAGAAGAAAAGGTCGGGGGCTGTGTGTGTATGTGTGTGACTAAGCAGTAAGGTGGCTGGAGGCCCAGGTATTCTGTTACCGTTCTAGACAAAGCAGGTGCGGCTCAGAACTGATGCTCTCTATATAGTACACTACTTTTGACCATAGGGCTCTGGGTCCATAGGGCTCTGGTCAAAAGTACTTCACTGTGTAGGGAATAAGGTGTCATTTGGGATGCAGCTGCGTCATAATTGACCATAGAATGTTTGGATTTGTTGATCTTTGAACTGAACTTGATGAAAGAAGTTTGGCATAACGAAATGCCATTGTTGGCACGGATATAGCAGGCCTATTTTTCCAGAAGAAGTAGCCTATGTTCTTTATCACGTAACCTTTATTTGTAGGTCATTCTCATTTTAGATACATTTATTTAGTAAGATAGAGCTGTAGTAAGATGCGATACTGCGGTTGACCCATTTTGACCAGCCATTTGAACACTGCTTAAGAAAACATAATAGTAGTGCTGCTGTGCAATGATGTTTGTTTTAAAAGGTCACACATAACCGATAGATGGGAAAGAAGAAAAACAGCATAGTAGTTTGTCCCTAGAGGCAAGATCCTTGAGAAACTAGACAGAGCATTTTTATTTGCCGATAAAACACAACTTGTCTTCTTGCTTTAAAGTTAACCCCCCACCCCACCCCAGAGACATACACACACAACCCGTGTGGTTGGAAGCATGATTAAATAACTTATGTAGTAGGCCTACACTCCTGAGTTGTCTTTTAAGTTCAGGATGTTTGCTCCTATGAGGACTTAACTGTTTACATGTTAACCTACTTGTTGACTAAGTGGAGTTCTTACTAACAAGTGCTTTGTTTTGTGTCTGGTATTGGGAGTTGATGCTTGGATCGTGTTCATTATGGTTCACCGTAGCAAAACATTTTGCATTGGAACACTTAAACAAATGTTTCTTAATGGACAAGTTCATAAATGTTTTTATTCTAATACATTGGATAGATGCAGAGAAATGTGTTGTTGGTCAGCCGTACAGCGCTCCTGGAGCATATTAGGGTTGATTGCCTTGCTCAAGGACACAATACAGATTTTTCACATTGTCAGCTTGGGTATTCGAACCAACGACCTTTCAGTTACTTGTCCAGTGCTCTAACCACCTGGCTGCCTGCCGCCTATATTCAGTTAGGACCTCGCTGCTTCACTCAGTTTCAGCGCATTTCCTTTTGTGCCTACTGGACACAACCCTGGTCTGAATGTGTGTGTGTGTGTGTGTGTGTGTGTCTGTATCCAACAGTGCGGTGTCTTTGTCTATCTTTGTTGCTGTTCAGCAGCTTGGGTGTTTGGGACGTGGGGGCTGTCACATCACGATGAGTGGATGGATGATGGTTCACATTTGGCCCATGATGTGGGAACTGAGACATCCTTAGTTCTGTTGAAAGGGGTCAGGGGGAAGAGGGACTGATGTGTGTAGGGGGTGCAAACTGGGACCTAAATATAGATATCCTTTTTACAACATGTTTGGTCTTGAGGGGGTTTAATGTTAATAGGTGGGATAGCAGCAGAGTAGTGTTTATTCTGGCCAAGCTGGACCAGCAGCAGACTAGTGTTTATTCTGACCAAGTTGGACCAGCAGCAGAGTAGTGTTTATTCTGACCAAGCTGGGCCAGCAGCAGAGTAGTGTTTATTCTGACCAAGCTGGGCAAGCAGCAGAGTAGTGTTTATTCTGACAAAGCTGGGCCAGCAGAGACGTGCTGTAGGATACATACATACATACACACAGTTTTGTAGCACGCTCCCACTGAACTCCAGCTGTTCTGTTCTCTATGTCCTTGACTTCCAGCTCCAGCCCAGGTGTTTGCCATGGTCATTGTTGCTAAGCTCACGTTTCCCCTCTAGTCCCTCTGTGCTGTGCTTGGTTTGTCTGCCTTTCAGACAGGGAAAGTCTGTACTCCGTACTGGAGTTCAACCGATTTAATCGGAATGGCCGATTTAATTAGGGACGATTTCAAGTTTTCATAACAATTGGAAATCGGTATTTTTGGGCGCTGATTTTTATTGAGTTTTTTTAAATATATTTTTTTACCTTTTTTATTTAACTAGGCAAGTCAGTTAAGAACACATTCTTATTTTCAATGACGGCCTAGGAACGGTGGGTTAACTGCCTTGTTCAGGGGCAGAACGACAGATTTTCACCTTGTCAGCTCAGGGTATCCAATCTTGCAAACTTACAGTTAACTGTCCAAAGCAATAACGACTTGCCTCTCTCTCGTTGCACTCCACAAGGAGACTGACTGTTATGCGAATGCAGTAAGCCAAGGTAAGTTGCTAGCTAGCATTGAACTTATTTTATAAAAAACAATCAATCATAATCACTAGTCAACTACACATGGTTGATGATATTACTAGATATTATCTAGCTTGTCCTGCGTTGCATATAATCTGACTGAGCATACAAGTATTTAAGTATCTGACTGAGCGGTGGTAGGCAGAAGCAGGCACGTAAACATTCATTCAAACAGCACTTTCGTGCGTTTTGCCAGCAGCTCTTTGTTGTGCGTCAAGCATTGCGCTGTTTATGACTTCAAACCTATCAACTCCCGAGATGAGGCTGGTGTAACCGAAGTGAAATGGCTGGCTAGTTAGCATGCGCTAATAGCGCTTCATACGTCACTGGCTCTGAGCCTTCTCGTAGTTGTTCCCCTTGCTCTGCATGGGTAACGCCGCTTCGATGGTGGCTGTTGTCGTTGTGTTGCTGGTTCGAGCCCAGGGAGGATCGAGGAGAGGGACGGAAGCTATACTGTTACACTGGCAATACTAAAGTGCCTATAAGAACATCCAATAGTCAAAGGTTAATGAAATACAAATGGTATAGAGGGAAATACTCCTATAATTCCTATAATAACTACAACCTAAAACTTCTTACCTGGGAATATTGAAGACTCATGATAAAAGGAACCACCAGCTTTCATATGTTCTCATATTCTGAGCAAGGAACTTAAACGTTAGCTTTCTTACATAGCACATGTTGCACTTTTACTTTCTTCTCCAACACTTTGTTTATGCATTTTTTAAGCCAAATTGAACATGTTCCATTATTTACTTGAGGCTAAATTGATTTTATTGATGTATTATATTAAGTTAAAATAAGTATTCATTCAGTATTGTTGTAAAATTGTCATTATTAGAAAAAAACACGAAGTTGGCCGATTAATCGGTATCGGGTTTTTGGTCCTCCAATAATCGGTATCGGTGTTGAAAAATCATAATTGGTCGACCTCTACTCCGTACAGCAATCCACTATTGTTCTGCAGTGTCAGCACTTTAAAAATATTTATAAGGTGGTAAGGACTGGAGACGACAGTTTCAAACGGCCTGGCCTAGCACACCCTGATACGAAATAGCTAGTATTTTTGCTCCAGGCAAGGGGTGTGTCCCAAATGGCACACTATTCCCTATATATTGCATTACTTTTGACCAGGGCCCATAGAGGTCTGGTCCAAAGTAGTGCACAATGTAGGGAATAGGGTGCCATTTGGGGTGTATCCAAGGCGTTGTTAGTCAGTTTGGGTGTCTGATCCGGTGGATAGGCCTATAAGTGCAAAGAGTGATTATCAACACAGTTGCTATAATAAAGCGACCCCTCACTACACTAATCCGTGTTGGCCTCCTACCTTCTTTCTCGTCTTATCTGCATATGAGACTCTGCATCTGTGTATATTTGGGCTCAGCGATGATTTAAGCTGCTAGATTACTTCCTGTGTCTCAGGGTACGTACCAAATGGCCCCCTGTTCCCTATATAGTACACTAGAGGGCCATGGTCAAAATAAGTGCACTATATAGGGAATAGGGTGCCATTTGGGATGTAGGCACTGCCTCTTAGGCCAAAAATCAGGATCTGTCTTCATGAAGCACAATGAATGAATGCTGCTCGCCTGGGTTCTCTGTAACTGATTGTCCGTGTGTAGAACTGATTTGTTCAGAACAGAAGGTAGCAAGGTAGGCCTTATGCCATCCACAGCTGTACTGTTGTCGAGTAGTGTAGCAAGCCAGAGGAGAAGCACATCAGTCATGGCACTGACAGACAGTGGTTACCTGTCCATCTCGCTCCCTCACGCTCTCACACACACACCTGTTTTTCCTGTCCCACTGAAGAGAATACCCCAAGAAAGAGAAATGATGAGTGGTGGGAGAGTTATGAGGGAAGATGGCTTTGTCATGTGCAGCACACAGTTGGTCTGACTGATCTGTCTGTTGTTGAGTCTCTCCTCCCTCTCTCCCATATCTCTCTCAATCTCTCATAGGCAGTGGAAGGAGAAGGCCTTTGCCCTCACTGAGTTGGGAGGCAGTTATTTAGATAAAGGGGAGGTTCCCCAATCCGTCTCCCCCAACCCGTACCCATTTATGTAGCCTTGTACAGACATGATTGTTTAGTAAAGTGGATGTTTTTCCACAGGTCTAAAATGGAGTGGAGAGAGGAAGGCTGGGGGTTGTGATTACAGCTGAAGAATATCCCATTCCCTCCATTTGAAAGATGGACTGGAAACTGTTGCTTTGTATATCATTACATTTACATTTTAGTCTTTTAGGGTTCGGTGCCTTGCTCAAGGACACATCGACAGATTTTTCAGTCTGCGCAGGGATTTTAACCAGCAACCTTTCGTTTACTGGCCCATCGCTCTTAACCGCTAGGCTAACTGCCGCCCGTATACTGCCAAGTCGCCAACCAATGTTGAAGGCTATGTCTAGAACTTCACTATTATGGATTCGGTGTCGAGCCTGTGGTATGATTGATTGGGATGTTTTGCTTGGGAACATGGACTAATATGGGGAGATACTTCCTCCAGAAGTAAAAGCTTCCCCCAAGTGGATGTGACACCTACTCCCGTTGCCTGCTGCCCTCCTGCTTGGATTCCACCTGGCGAGCTGTTCACCATCTGCCCTGGTTGTCTCTACTCCCCCCCCCCCCCCCCCCCCCCCGAGCTTTCGCTTGCCTCCAGCACACAGGCACTGTTGGGGCGAGTGACTCTGAACTTACAATGGCTACCCCCAAGTCGTTATATATTTAATAAATGTATTGTGAGTTTTGTTATTTGCCTCACGACTCCTGCATGCTTTGTTGACTGATTTTTATTTACCCAACCGTGGGACAGACTGTTTGTTCCCACACTCGATTCTGACAGTATTGGTTACGCTGACTTTGTCTTCCCATCCTATTCGAACAACCTTTGCCGGCTTTGTATTCATGTTACCTGATGAAATTGCTGTACAATATGATCTTGTTGCCATCTGATACACATTCAGATGTCATATATTATCACTGCAAAGCTCTCCCTGTCTTATGAGTGCCTTGATTGTATTACTGTTGATGATATCTGGAAATGTGCATGTACACCCTGGCCCATCTACTGTTGCTAGCCCTATTCTGACTTGTGCTCTGAAATCTGCTTCACTGATTCCTGCTCTCGTAAATGCCTGGGTTTTCTGCACGTTAACACTAGAAGCTTCAAACTTAAAATGGATCAATTTTAAAGTGTGGGTTCACAGCTCCAATCCAGATGTGTTGGTCTTTACTGAGACGTGTTTAAGGAAGAGTGTTTTGAATACTGATGTTAACCTTTCTGGTAATAACCATTTTTTGGGCAAGACAGATCTTCCAAAGGTGTGGGAGTGGCAATCTTTACCAAGGATCACCTTCAGTGCTCTGTTGTCTCCACCAAGGCTCTCCCCAAACAATTTGATTTGCTGGTTTTAAGTATTAAACTTTCAAATAGCTCTTTGTTGACTGTTTCTGGGTGCTATCGTCCTCCATCAGCACTGGCCTGTACCTGCCCTAAGCTCTCTCCTGGCCCCTTACACTAAGTCTGAATTGGTCCTGCGAGGTGACCTAAACTGGAACATGTTTAAACCACCTGACCAAGTCCTAAAGCAATGGGACTCCCTAAATCTTTATCATATTTATTACCAATCCCACAAGGTATGACTGCAAACACCCAGAAAAGGATACTCTTCTTGATGTTATCCTGTTTTACAGCCTGTGTTCGTAATGGCTGCTCAGTGAAACGACCTGTCCTGATTTGTCATAGACGTTTGCTAAAAAACCTTGAATGAGCAAGCATTCCTTCATGAACTGGCCTCTGTAAAATGGTATAGAATCAGCTTGATCCCTTCTGTCGAAGACGCTTGGCCCTTCTTTTTGATATTTTCAGTGGTATTTTTAACAAACGTGCCCCATAAAGAAAAAGAGAATTAAAAACAGGTTCAGCCCCTGCTTCGACTGTGATCTTGCAGAGTTACTCCACTTCAAGAATTGCATTTGGCGAAAGGCTCAACACACGCATACTCAGGCTGACCGGCTCTGGTTCAGGCAAATGAGAAAGAAGTGCACTCAAGCTATCTGGAAGGCCAAAGTTTGTTACTTCAAGGAGCAGTTCTCTCTCTGTGGGTCCAACTCCAAGAAGTTCTGGAGAACGGTTAAAAACCTGGAGAATAAAACCTCTTCACAGCTGCCCATGTCCCTTAACTGACTTGCCTAGTTAAATAAATCGGCAAAAAATATTGTGCTAGAGGGTGCGTTCTCAGCCCGCTCCTGTACTCCCTGTTCACCCATGACTGCGTGGCCATGCACGCCTCCAACTCAATCATCAATTTTGCAGACGACACTACAATGGTAGGCTGGATTATCAACAACGACGAGGTGGTCAGGGCCCCCGGAGGGTGTCATCAGGAAAATAACCTCACACTCAACGTCAACAAAACAAAGGAGATGATTGTGGACTTCAGGAAACAGCAGAGGGAGCACCCCCCTATCCACATCGACGGGACAGTAGTGGAGAAGGTGGAAAGTTTTTAAGTTCCTCGGCGTACGCATCACGAACAAACTGAAATGGTCCACCCACACAGACAGTGTGGTGAACCTCAGGAACCTCAGGAGGCTGAAGAAATTCGACTTGTCAACGAAAACACAACTTTTACAGATGCACAATCGAGAGCATCCTGTCGGGGTGTATCACTGCCTGGTACGGCAACTGCTCCGCCCACAACCGTAAGGCTCTCCAGAGGGTAGTGAGGTCTGCACAACGCATCACCGGGGGCAAACTACCTGCCCTCCAGGACACCTACAGCACCCAATGTCACAGGAAGGCCCAAAAGAACAAGGACAACAACCACCCGAGCCACTGCCTGTTCACCCCACTATCATCCAGAAGGCTGCTGCCAACATACTGACTCATCTCTGCTCATCTCCTTGCTAAGGAGCCTTTCAGGTTATGTCGAAATAGGACTCGTTTTACTGTGGATCTAGATACTTTTGTTCCGGTTTCCTCCAGCATCTTCACAAGGTCCTTTGCTGTTGTTCTGGGATTGATTTGCACTTTTCGCACCAAAGTACGATCATCTCTAGGAGACAGAACGCGTCTCCTTCTTGAGCGGTATGATGGCTGCGTGGTCCCATGTACTATTGTACATACAGATGAACGTGGTACCTTTGGCGTTTTGGAAATTGCTGACTTGTGGAGGTCTACAATATTTTTTTCTCTGAGATCTTGGTTGATTGCTTGATTTTCCCATGATGTCAAGCAAAGGGGCACTGAGTTTGAAGGTTGGCCTTGAAATACATCCACAGGTACACCTCCAATTGACTCAAATGATGTCAATTAGCCTATCAGAAGCTTCTAAAGCCATGACATAATTTTCTGGAATTTTCCAAGCTGTTTAAAGGCACAGTCAACTTAGTGTATGTAAACTTCTGATTCACTGGAATTGTGATACAGTGAAATAATCTCTGTAAACAAATGTTGGAAAAATTACGTAGATGTCCTATCCGACTTGCCAAAACTATAGTTTGTTAACAAGACATTTGTGGAATGGTTAAAAAACTAGTTTTAATTACTCCAACCTAAGTGTATGTAAACTTCAGATTTCAACTGAAGTTTACATACACATATTTATATGTACATATTCTTATTCATTCCTTTACACTTCTGTGTATAAGGTAGTTGTTGTGAAATTGTTAGATTACATGTTAGAAATTGCTGCACGGTCGGAACTAGAAGCACAAGCATTTCGCTACACTCGCATTAACATCTACTAACAATGTTTATGTGACCAATACAATTTGATTTGAAATAAAAATTATTGTGCAAGAGAGAAGGATGGGACTGGATTGTGTTGACACATTCTCAGATACTGTATTTGACATCAGAAAACCCAGTGTTTTAAGTTGATCGACACCTGTCATCAAGATTTTGTTTTTGTACTGACCACTTTTTAGATTCCCACACGTCTATTGCTAGCCGTCACTGCCATCGGTTTGTTTGGAAAGCAGAGTGATCGTCTGTGTTGTTTAGTCACATTCCTTAATTCAGATGATTACTCTGGAAATAGAAGTAACCTAATAATAGCCTCTATTTGTCCATCGGGGTTTGGCTTCTACACTCCAGTGAGAACTCCATCGGTCTATCCATTTATCCCTCCCTTCAGAAAAGAGCTGATCCACAACAGGAAACAACTCGTAATCTTTTAACTAAACAGACATTTCCTGCTCCAGTTGTTGTCAGTTGGACTTCTAGCTCTCATTAGCTCCTCTGTACTCATCCATCCTTACTGCCTGCCCTCTGTCCCATATCTCTGCCTGGCTGGGAAGGCACTACTTTTAAGTGACATTTCAGACTGCTTTGGAATGATTCTTAGGATACTAGTTCTGGAGGAAGGAGGAATACCCAGCAGGTATTATTAGTGTCTCATTTCATACGGGTTGTTTTGCTTCTTGCAGAGGTTATCACATGTATTAATTTGGTGTTCTGCTCTTAATTCGTTTAGCCATCAAAGTTATGGAAAGAAACAAATTGTCTAGTCTTGTTTTTCATTGTTTGTTTGTATAATAACTTATTTTCCTAAGTCAATTTTGTTATTGGATTATTGGACATTTGCGTGTTTCCAGCTCAATGTTACTGTCATTCCATGCTGTGGTTGTTCTGTTAGCATACATTGTTATCATGCAGTTTGATCTATTACAGGCCTTGCCAGGATTGCAGAGCTTTCCTTCTAGAATTAAATGGTGTGTCCTTGGCGTGCCCGTGTGTGTGTCCTCCCAGTGTGGTGTGATGTAACCTAGCATATTTAGAGAGCCGTACAAAACTCGGTAATAAAGTAGTCATAAATTACTAAAGAGGAGGCTTGGCTTCCATTTAGTCTCATGACTCCCCCCTCCCTCCTCTCTACTGCAGGTGACTTGCCCCTCGCTGTAGCAACACAGCCTGTGGAGAAGAGGAAGAGTGGATCCAGGAGAGGACCATGGAGCAGTGTGAGACTTCTGCGAGCCCCAGCAGGGATCACCCATGGAAGGCAGCGACCATGAAGAGGATGGCCTGGGCCCAGAGCAGAGACTCCTGGCAGGGCCCCTCTGAGAGTCAGGACACCCAGGATCAGGAGGGTTGCAGCGAGGAGATGGTGTCCCCGGAGCCCACCATGGAGACGACGGCCCCGGCCGAGGAGCCAGGTACGTTGGGAAGAGCTACAGAGGGAGCAGCAGACAGAAATAATTCTGGTTTGGGTTTTTGACGGCTTGATATATAGCAGCATGGAAGTCATGATTAAACAATAAACCCTACTTTAAGGTCGTATTGCTCTACTAGTAACTAGCCCAAAAAGGAATGAAATCCTCCAACGGCAAACTGTTTATTTAGATGTTTGAATCCAGTTGTTATGGACATTGTAGAATTATTCCAGGCAGTATGATGTTATATAGGAATTGTACATGTTTTCTTCTCTCAGGGCGCTTCCCTAACAAGATTGCAAGCTGGCTCAAGGACTGCAGGTATAGTAATGTTGTGTCATAATGAAACCTCTACATTGACATGTAAATTGACATTAGAGCACACAATGGACAACGTTGTAAACCGTTGTGCAACAGAAAGCGAAAATTAGTGTTTCTTATTGGACCAGTCAGGGTAGCCCCTCTTTTTTCCAATTGTTTTTTTTCTCCGTTTGATGTCTAATGAACACAGAAGACAGGGGGCCCTGGTAAAGCCCTTAATAATGACAGAGAAAGAGCAGCATAGCAACCATGTATTGTGTTTCCTTGTATCTGGAAGCTGCTGTGGTCCAGCTCTCACTTTGTCAGACATGTTATATTTGCTTTGTGAAGGCCGTGCTCTTTATGCTGCTATCTATGCCTTTGGGAAGTTTTTCCGTTAGCCCAGGGCCTATGTTATCAGCAACTGGTCTGGTCTTGTTCTACTGCCTCAAGTTGATTCAACAAACATTAACATGGAACATAGAATCTGGTTATTGAGTCAAATTCTAGAAAAAACTGATGTATGTGAGCAAGATGGAGTGATGAAGAGAAAGAGCAAACAGAAAGTCTCATGATGTTGATCATGAGCATTTACATAATGTCAATGTCTCTTTATGAAATGTTCATGTCATATGACTGGTGCTGGTATAGGCCTTCAGACAGGTGTTCCATGCTGATAACCTAGATGTTACTAGTGCCGGGGCCATGTCAGCATCGTGATACTCATTAGTATCATGGCAAGGAAACAAAACATTTCTTTAAGAAATTGTCACCCAGAGTCATGGATTTATTTTCAAAGATATAGAACACAATATTTTACATACAGCAGGTTTTTAAAGGACCAAATAGTTAGCTCTGCTTTGTGTTTTCATTTTTGCCTTGGATAAAATATTGCAATGCTGGTATTGTCCCAGTCCTAGATGTTACATGAGCAGAAAGCATATCAACATGACTTGGTCTGACTCACTCAGTATAGAAGTATAGTTCCATCAGAGTACAGTAGGACATCAGAAAGCCTATAGACCTGCTTAGGTCTGGGACAGTGACCATATGAAGTTGTTTGATCTGTTGACGTAGAGGTGAGCTAGGAGCGTCACGGCGCAGTGTTAGGGATGTTGTGCCACGTTGCTATCTTTAGCCCTTAGACTTAGAGCCTTGTGTTTGACTTGCTGTTTTTTCTCACAATGCTCAGCCAGACTTGACTTAGTTTTATCCAGGCCTTCCTGTACACTAACAGTGGAGACTGGAGGCTCTGTTAATGTTCTGTGACTGGTAACATGACAGTCACTGTCTAATACTACTGTGGATGTAGACCTACTGTATCTGTGGATGTATAGTATATTGATCATGCTTATATGGTTAGTTGACTAATAGTAAGAAACAGTTGTAGTGTTTGTATATGTCTCTGTGTTGTAGACACTGGTGTCTCTAACAGTGTGTGTCTCTGTGTTGTAGACACTGGTGTCTCTAACAGTGTGTGTCTCTGTGTTGTGGACACTGGTGTCTCTAACAGTGTGTGTCTCTTCACAGGACTCCTCTTGGGGCGTCTTTGGATGAGCAGAGCAACACGCAGTCCAAGGGTGAATTTCCCTCTCCTACAACACCAGTCAAATGTTATACAACTGTAACTCTCCAATGGAAAAAGAGAATGTGTGTTAGTGTATCTGTGCAGATGGTGTGTGGGTCAATGGGGTGTTTGTGGAGTATTCTGCAACTCACTTTCTCACCACACCTTGCAGCCCTAGTGAACTTTGGAGTGTTCTGTAACCAGCTGCTTTACACATCCACCCACACACCAGTTACCAGTTGGTAGCTTTCTCAAACTCTGTCGCTCAGGTCATCTTATTGTCCTTCTAAACCGAAGTAAGAAACAGAGCCAGGCACGATGTGAGTATCCTAAACTGAAAGGAATAACATTTGGATTCCCTGCATTTGCTTTAGTCTTCTGGGTAATGTGAACCTACATGTGCAGGTTACCTATCTACAGTAGGTAACACTTACCAACCAGCCACGGTAAATATTTCTCCTAACCAAGCGTAAATATTTGTCGTGGTTTGAAGTGTCTGTCTGTAGTACTACTACAGCTACTCTGTTTAAAATGTCTTCAGTTAACCATGTCCATTGTGTTTTACAGGCACGTTCAGACGTTTTTATGTGAATGGTTATTTAGTCTATTGTAGGTTATAAGTGCTGTTTGAGGGCTTAATGAAAGATCTTCTGTACTTCACAGGAGTGATGAAGAATGGATGCAGCTTTGAAGACGACTTGTCTCTGGGAGCTGAGGGTTGGTGACTTATCTCTCTGTCTCTCTCTATGCGTTTGTCTCTCTGTCACTAGAGCAATATGACCTAGGATCACACTGCTGCTACGGCAGTTTTACGATGCTTTGAGCTGTTTTGAGAGAGACTAGAGCTGAATCCCAAATGACACCCTGCTCCCTATATATTATAGTGCACTTCTGGCTGGGTCCTGGTCAAAAGTAGTGCTCTTAATAGGCATTAGGGTGCCATTTGAGACACGGCCTAGAAATCTGTGTGTCCAAACAATTTTGAGCTGGAAGCTTCTTGTTGTTGAAGTGATTTGCCTCTTTAGTTTTTAGTAAAGCTGCAATAGGACCTTGGGAGTACTCCCTGCTGTTACTGCTCTTTATGAGCGGACGTGCACACAAGGACTCAAGGACACACACCTAGCTTTCCCAGTCAAAAGGAAAGGAGAGCAGAGCCGTGTGATCAGATAGCATATCTAGCTCTCATTTCACCCTCTGGGTGACCTGCCTGTTGGTGGAGGAGTAGAGGAGGATAAATAATGAAAAAGTGGATCTATCTCAGTTTAAACTGTCTCCTCAGACCTAAATAGGAACATACATGAGCTTTTATGTCCTCTGGCCCTGCTATACAGCTTTTTTCTACTCCCCCATGATAACCTTCTGGTCTGTTCCTCAACACTTCCCTCTTCTCAAGTCACATAGTTGTAGGCTTACCGTGTATAGAGCAGTGTCCTGTTGTCACTTGCAGACCTTCATACTTTTAGCGTTTGCTTTAGGCGCCTGGAGTGCCAGATGAGTTTGTGCTTTTAATGTCTCATTCTTCCATTGAAACAGCTGTACTGATGTATGCTCCCTAATTTGCTACCGTTTGTTGTTCGTCTCTGAGAGATGGGGTCAGTCAGATTTTGTACTTGCCCGCATGGTTGCACTCCACACATTACTATTGTGTTTGTGCGGACCAGAGACGGTGGGAGGTAGTTAGTGTGTCGTGCTGGGGTTGGCTCCTGTTATGGTCTGCTCTGACCTGCTTAGTCTCAGGTTGTGGCCCAAATGGCACCCTATTCCCTATATAGGGCTCTGGTCAAAAGTAGTGCTCTAATTAGGGAATAGGGTGCCATTTGGGACATACAAATACAGTGAAGCAAAGGAAAGGGACCTAGTCATACCTGAGATCCGTCTTCCATTGTGACCATGTCATGCTACAAGTCTCAACAGGCACCTGTATGAGGGCCCTTCTGGCTCCAATCCACTCCATCAGTGAGTAGCAATAACTTACTGTTAACAGGCACAACAATAGTCATTCAATGGAAAAGCATGCTTTGATGATAATCGAGCTCTTTGAGGCTGAAGAACCAGTTAGGCTGATTTGAGTTTGTTCAGTTTCAGGCATCTGACAGACAACGTGTACTCTCCTGTCTCTGTCTTCACCAGACCCAGGCACAAGCACTATTAGAAATCTTTTAAATACTTTCAGTGTTTGTTCTAGCCTGCCCGGAGTGCCATATGGGTGGGGTTTACAGTTGTGGGGACGATTCTATTGGTCCATCAAGCCAAGCAAACTCAACCATGCACAGATAAGTATTTGAAATTATTTAGAATAGTGTTTGAACCCAGCTCTGGTCTCCACACTAAGACTTCTGAGGATTGCCCACAGTCATCAGTTTGCATTCTTTGTCACTAAGACAACCTGGAAGAGGCCTTCAGACTGAGAGAAGGATTATCTTCTGACAGATGAGGCCAGTCCATACTTCAGGAGCACTTTCTCTCTGTCTCTACTGTACTCAAGCCATAATTCTGTCATTATATTTCTTGCTGTCTCAGAGCTGAGGCTTTTGTTATTTTCTGGGGATTGTCATTTAGACTCTGGCCTCTTCCCCTTATATCATATGTGGAAGAGAAGGCATGTTAGATGTGGTTTCTTGTAAAAATAAATATATATATATATATATTTATTTATTTATTTACAAAGGTAGACATTTATTGTTGCTTTTCTATGTTTTTTGACAGTGTATAACGTTAGATTTCAACAGATGGACTTTGAAGAGAAATGCAGGAATCAGCAATAACTGTATATAGTTAGTTGACCAAAGCACACAGCAGCATACAAAGCTCCTGTATTCAACTCTATCTTCCTCTCTCTCCCTCCCTCCTTCCCCCACTCTCTCTTCCCCCTCTTTCCTTCTCCCTCCCTCTCTCTTTAACCTCCCTGCAGCCAACCACCTTCAGCCCAACAGTGCCAAAGCAGAGACACCCTGGTAAGTGAGACTGTGAGACCCCCCTTTATGCTATTGGCCACTCCCCCCCCCCCCCCCCCCCCCCCCCCCCCCCCCCAGTTCTCACCACCCTCAGTTCAGTCTTATGCAGTAGTCTTACTGCCTGTGGCTGTGGTGTGACTCGTGTACTGATCACTGCATGCCCACTCTGCTCTTCAGCTATGGAATGCCTGCGAAGGACAAGAGGAGCCAGTTCCGGCAGAAAGGCAGGAGTATGAACTCAACGGGATCAGGGAAGAGCAGCACCACTGTGTCCAGGTGAGCAGACAAGTAGACAGGCCCTGAGCCAAGAGCTGTGGTTTGGGGATGACAATCCCTGTAAGGGACTCAGGTCTCAAGAAAAACCGAAAAGCAGACATATAATACATCAAGTTTGATACAATATTGGGTCTGATGTTAGCCAGATGTACTCTGTTAAAGCTCAGGTTTTTCATTTGACTTAACCTCACTAGCTACATCATTTGCTGCAGAGAGCTGTTATATATGCTTCTCAGACTTGGAGTCCTGTAATACATGGTTTGTGTGTTTTGTCCAGTGTGTCTGAGTTGTTGGACCTCTATGAAGAAGATCCAGAAGAGATCCTGTATAACCTGGGGTTCGGCCGGGAGGAGCCGGACATCGCCTCTAAGATCCCCCCGCGCTTCTTCAACAGCTCCTCCGGAGCTAAGGGCATCGACATCAAGGTCTATCTGGGAGCACAGCTGCAACGCATGGAGATGGAGAACCCCAACTATGCCCTGACAAGTACCAGCTTTACCTTGCTTTTTTCTCATACATTCGTCTCCAGCTTTACCTCGCTTTGTGTGTCTTCCTCGCTCTCTATCTGTTTCTCTAGCTTTCTTCGAGCTGTGAAAACACTGCTCATATTGCTGTTCACTGCTATAAAATGGTCCAGACAGACAACAATGTACAACCTACGTACATGCAGACAAACGGGTAGTGATGAAGGAATATGGATAGAAAGTGTCAGCTGGGGTGCAGAGCATCGGGGTGATGGTACGGTGGTGTGGTGGGGATGTGGTGGTGAGTTGGGAGTAGTGATGGTACGGTGGTGTGGTGGGGATGTTGGTAGTGTTTCAGTGGGATGTGGTGGTGACTTGGGAGTAGTGATGGTACGGTGGGGATGTTGGTAGTGTTTCAGTGGGTTATGGTTGGGATGTGGTGGTGAGTTGGGAGTAGTGATGGTACGGTGGTGTGGTGGGGATGTTGGTAGTGTTTCAGTGGGTTATGGTTGGGATGTGGTGGTGAGTTGGGAGTAGTGATGGTACGGTGGTGTGGTGGGGATGTTGGTAGTGTTTCAGTGGGTTATGGTTGGGATGTGGTGGTGAGTTGGGAGTAGTGAGGGTACGGTGGTGTGGTGGGGATGTTGGTAGTGTTTCAGTGGGTTATGGTTGGGATGTGGTGGTGAGTTGGGAGTAGTGAGGGTACGGTGGTGTGGTGGGGATGTTGGTAGTGTTTCAGTGGGTTATGGTTGGGATGTGGTGGTGAGTTGGGAGTAGTGATGGTACGGTGGTGTGGTGGGGATGTTGGTAGTGTTTCAGTTGGTTATGGTTGGGATGTGGTGGTGAGTTGGGAGTAGTGATGGTACGGTGGTGTGGTGGGGATGTTGGTAGTGTTTCAGTGGGTTATGGTTGGGATGTGGTGGTGAGTTGGGAGTAGTGATGGTATTACATCAATACTTTCACTCCAAGTATCGATTTAATTCTAATTATTTAATAATAATTCTAGGTAGCATTAGCTAGCGCTAGTTGGCAGTACCTGCTCCAGAATATTTCTCCCTACAGCTTGTTCTTCATTTATTTTTAAATATTGAGCCAAGATGTTTTTAGCACTTATTTCCATGACTGATCAAAACTCATTTTCTCAGACATATAGTGAGCAATATGTTTGGAACATCAAATCACCATAAAATCGTAGTATCAAATCGCAATACATATTGAATGGAGAAAAGCAACACATCATATCGGCACCTAAGTATGGTGATATGGTATGGCGAGGTCCCTGGTAATTCCCAGCCCTAGTTACATGTAGGGGCAGTCTGGTATCTTTGTAGGTGGTGTAATAATCAATGGCACACCATCAGTCAATGGGTTCCGTTCCCACCAAGCCATTGCATTGTGGGTAGGTTTCTTGTTCTTCTCTTCTTCTATTTAGCTTCTGTCTGCCAAACGAGCATGTAGATCTGGGGGCCTGGGCTGGAAGCTGGGATGGTGAGAGTGAGGGCCCATTCCAGTGCAGCTGGGTGAACAGAGCCGCAGCACAAGGAAGCCTTTGTCTTCTATTGGGCAAACAATGTGGTGACCAGAGTGGCAGAGAGAGAGACAGGGTCTACCTCACAAATGGCACCCTATTCCCTATATAGTGCGCTACTTTCGACCAGAGCCCTCCCTGTGGGCCCTGGTCAAAAGTAGTGCACTATATAGGGTGCCATTTAGGACACCCCCAAAAAGAGATGGAGTGGAGGACCTGATTCTTCTCTGTACTCTGCTCACATTGGGCCTCACACACATTGGTCCTGGGTCTGTTCACTCTGCCAGAGCACACAGCACCATGCACTGCCCGCTTTACTCTTTATAGACCCATATTGGCATAACTCCTGCTGTCGGAGCCCGAGCTGTGTGTGTGTGTGTGAGATCTGAGTCGGGGACAAAGTAGCCACTCTGCACCCTGGCTGGTCAGCCAGAGAGGAACAGGAAGGGGACAGAGAGAGTGGCCTCAGCCTTGTAACAGCACTCTCTTGTTGTTTTTAAACTGCTGGACCGAGGCCCAGTAAGCGCTGTTGTTGCAGTAGCTCTCGAGTCAGTTTCATCTTCATCTGGTCTAGATGACATTTTATAAGTGGGGGATGAGTAACTGTCTTTTCAATCCCTTTTGAAGTTTCACTCCTCCGTTACGTTAATGTGAGGAGTTTTTGTGGTCTACCTATTGAGTTGTTGTTGCGCTGCAGCAGCCCCACTAACTGGAGGCCCTGCTGTTTCTGTTTCAGAACAGTGGACTGACTTGACTTACAGCACAGGCAGCTCTGCAGGGATTTACAAGTCACAACTTCTAAGGGTTCTAGGGATCATAGATCAGTGAGCATCCTCAGAAGGTTCAGACCCTGGAATGTAGAATTCTCATGCTGCTGTTTGTCTGTGATGTTCCAACATGTACTGTAGTTAGCAGCTCAAAGTCCTGGAACAGACCTCTTCTCTCCAATGTCATGTTGATTTTTCTTATGTAAGTCCTGTTTTCTCTCCCTGAGAACGTCCCTGGGGTTCTGGCTGTGAGCAGCTAAAAGGGATGGTGCTCTCATAATAAATATAAAGGCCTTGTGAAATTTCACTTCCTACTTCTGTTTTCTTCTGTGGAGTCAGCCGTGGTCAGGAATCAGGAAGAGACTGTGTTCTGCGCTCAGAGAGATAATGGCCAGAGGAAGTGTTGGTTACTTACTTGCAGAAGTATGTTAGTCGCTTACATGCATGTGGTGGGGATAGATATCATGGTGACTGGCGTACTTAGTCACTCGGACTATTGCGTTATGTCGTTTATGACACACTGTAAATGTGGGAAGGTTTGTTCTCTTCGATGTCATTGCAATGATGGTTCAAGGGATCTTTGGTTGCCCTGTGACAGGCTATCTGTGCCCATGGGGCTGGTATTAACGTCAGGATGAAGCTTTGTCTTCCATCCTCCAAACTAACTACACCCATGATGAGGGCTGAATCTGCTGCTGTAAGAGGGGACATATTCCCAGGCCTTCTGGGGACTACCTAGCTTGTTTCTATTAGTTTCCTCTCTTTATCAAGTTGATCAAGTCTTATTCTTTCCCCAAAGATTGTATTTTAATTCTAGTTTCCCCCCCCCCCCCCAAGGTCGTTTCCGTCAGATCGAGGTCCTGACCACGGTGGCCAACGAGTTCTTCCATCTCTACTCCCAGGTCTCCGGCCAGCCTGTCCAGAAGATCTGCAGCCTGGATGGGGAACCGCTCACCATCGTCCCTCCTTCTCCTCTGAGGAGGAACAACTCAGCCCTGAACGCAGCCAAGATCCTGAAGAAGACCATCACTAAACACAACCTGCTGGGTGGGTTGGGGGAGGGGGGTGCTCCTACCATCACAGCCCTGTCTACGACAGAGAAACTGGCAGACCATGTGAGTCCAGGTACAGGGGACAGCGCCGTCACAACTGACTCCGACCATAAGGGTGAGCTCAAGCAGAAGGCCTTTAGGAAGAAGGACTCTCCATCTCTGGCCACTGTGACTGAGGAGAGCCACTCTGGAGGCAGCACTGAGGCCACCCTAAGTGTCAATGGAGACCACCCTGGAGTGAATGGAGATGGCCAGGCATTGACCCAGGAGGGTAACCTTAGCCTGTCCAACGAGGCTGACTTGGAGAAAGAGCACCAAGACATTCAACTGAAGGGCCAGCGAACAATCACATCAACCCCAGACAAAGAACCTAACTACAGCCTGCTGCCCAACCCTCACATCGCCCACCTCCGCACACAGACCAAGGACTCCTTTGAGATGGAAGAGGTAGGGCTATACTCACACACAAGGTTTGAGGCAGGGTTCAATTCTTGGCTTAGTTGTACTGTTCTCCTGCCTTTCCAGTTCAGTATGAGTTTTGACTGCACACAGAAGGTTGGGCAGAGGGGTTCAATTCTAGACTTAGCATTACTGTCCTCCCAGTTTGAGATGGAGGTAGAATAGTCTGCACAAACACAGAATTGAGGAGAGGGGGTTCAATTCTTGGCTGAGCTTCTTTATACTGCCCTCTCAGTTCAATGCAACGTTTGTTTTGTTTGGGGTTGCTTACGGGTTGAGCAGGGGGTTAAATTTTGATCGTAGTACTGCCCTCAGTTCAATACAAAGTTGTATTTTCTTATCTTTCATCGCTTGATTGTGTTTCCCACAATCCTGGTTTTAGCTGTCCTAGCAGATATTGTGAGGAAAGCGAAGGACACGAACTTCAGCTTATAAATAAGTTAGAATCGTAAGAGGGAGCATATGGACGACCCTGGAGGCTGTTGTTATTGTGGCTCGTATGCAGTTTTCCCCTCCTCTCCAGATCTTACAGAACAGGGTTGTTAAAGTTCCGGTAACTGGAGGGGGTGTATGTATCAGAAGTGTGTCTGTGTAGAAATGTCCTGAGGGGGGAAAAAGGCATAGCTCTCAAGTTTAAAATAGGACTTTGTTAATATCACTGTGACCTGATGTTATTCATCCGAATAATAATAGTGTAGTATTTTTTGGTCTTTGTTTTACCACACCATAGGTGTGTGTGTGTGTGTCTCTCTCTCGCTCTGTGTGTGTGTGTGTCTCTCTCCCGCTCTGTGTGTGTGTGTGTCTCTCTCTCGCTCTGTGTGTGTGTGTGTCTCTCTCTCGCTCTGTGTGTGTCACTCTCTCGCTCTGTGTGTTTGTGTGTGTGTCTCTCGCTCTGTGTGTGTGTGTGTGTCTCTCGCTCTGTGTGTGTGTGTGTGTGTGTCTCTCGCTCTGTGTGTGTGTGTGTGTGTGTGTGTCTCTCGCTCTGTGTGTGTGTGTCTCTCGCTCTCTGTGTGTGTGTGTCTCTCGCTCTCTGTGTGTGTGTCTCTCGCTCTGTGTGTGTGTGTGTCTCTCGCTCTGTGTGTGTGTGTGTCTCTCGCTCTGTGTGTGGTGTGTGTGTCTCTCGCTCTGTGTGTGTGTGTCTCTCTCGCTCTGTGTGTGTGTGTGTCTCTCTCGCTCTGTGTGTGTGTCTCTCTCGCTCTGTGTGTGTGTGTGTGTCTCTCGCTCTGTGTGTGTGTGTGTGTCTCTCGCTCTGTGTGTGTGTGTGTCTCTCGCTCTGTGTGTGTGTGTGTGTCTCTCGCTCTGTGTGTGTGTGTGTGTCTCTCGCTCTGTGTGTGTGTGTGTGTCTCTCGCTCTGTGTGTGTGTGTGTGTGTCTCTCGCTCTGTGTGTGTGTGTGTGTGTGTGTCTCGCTCTGTGTGTGTGTGTGTGTGTGTGTCTCTCGCTCTGTGTGTGTGTGTGTCTCTCGCTCTGTGTGTGTGTGTGTCTCTCGCTCTCTGTGTGTGTGTGTCTCTCGCTCTGTGTGTGTGTGTGTGTCTCTCGCTCTCTGTGTGTGTGTGTCTCTCGCTCTGTGTGTGTGTGTGTGTCTCTCGCTCTGTGTGTGTGTGTGTGTCTCTCGCTCTGTGTGTGTGTGTCTCTCTCGCTCTGTGTGTGTGTGTGTCTCTCTCGCTCTGTGTGTGTGTCTCTCTCGCTCTGTGTGTGTGTGTGTGTCTCGCTCTGTGTGTGTGTGTGTGTCTCTCGCTCTGTGTGTGTGTGTGTGTCTCTCGCTCTGTGTGTGTGTGTCTCTCGCTCTGTGTGTGTGTGTGTGTGTGTCTCTCGCTCTGTGTGTGTGTGTGTGTGTCTCTCGCTCTGTGTGTGTGTGTGTCTCTCGCTCTCTGTGTGTGTGTGTCTCTCGCTCTCTGTGTGTGTGTGTCTCTCGCTCTGTGTGTGTGTGTGTGTCTCTCGCTCTGTGTGTGTGTGTGTGTGTCTCTCGCTCTGTGTGTGTGTGTTGGTGTCTCTCGCTCTGTGTGTGTGTGTCTCTCTCGCTCTGTGTGTGTGTGTGTCTCTCTCGCTCTGTGTGTGTGTGTGTCTCTCTCGCTCTGTGTGTGTGTGTGTGTCTCTCTCGCTCTGTGTGTGTGTGTGTGTGTCTCTCGCTCTGTGTGTGTGTGTGTGTCTCTCGCTCTGTGTGTGTGTGTGTGTCTCTCGCTCTGTGTGTGTGTGTGTGTCTCTCGCTCTGTGTGTGTGTGTGTGTCTCTCGCTCTGTGTGTGTGTGTGTGTCTCTCGCTCTGTGTGTGTGTCTCGCTCTGTGTGTGTGTGTGTGTCTCTCGCTCTGTGTGTGTGTGTGTGTGTGTCTCTCGCTCTGTGTGTGTGTGTCTCTCGCTCTGTGTGTGTGTGTCTCTCGCTCTGTGTGTGTGTGTGTGTGTCTCTCGCTCTGTGTGTGTGTCTCTCGCTCTGTGTGTGTGTGTGTGTCTCTCGCTCTGTGTGTGTGTGTGTGTGTCTCTCGCTCTGTGTGTGTGTGTGTGTGTCTCTCGCTCTGTGTATGTGTCTCTCGCTCTGTATGTGTCTCTCGCTCTGTGTGTGTGTGTCTCTCGCTCTGTGTGTGTGTGTCTCTCGCTCTGTGTGTGTGTGTGTCTCTCGCTCTGTGTGTGTGTGTGTGTGTCTCTCGCTCTGTGTGTGTGTGTGTGTGTCTCTCGCTCTGTGTGTGTGTGTGTGTCTCTCGCTCTGTGTGTGTGTGTGTCTCGCTCTCTGTGTTGTGTGTGTGTGTCTCTCGCTCTGTGTATGTGTCTCTCGCTCTGTGTGTGTGTGTCTCTCGCTCTGTGTGTGTGTGTCTCTCGCTCTGTGTGTGTGTGTGTCTCTCGCTCTGTGTGTGTGTGTGTCTCTCGCTCTGTGTGTGTGTGTGTGTCTCGCTCTGTGTGTGTGTGTGTGTGTGTCTCTCGCTCTGTGTGTGTGTGTGTGTGTGTCTCTCGCTCTGTGTGTGTGTCTCGCTCTGTGTGTGTGTGTGTCTCTCGCTCTGTGTGTGTGTCTCTCGCTCTGTGTGTGTGTCTCTCGCTCTGTGTGTGTGTCTCTCGCTCTGTGTGTGTGTCTCTCGCTCTGTGTGTGTGTGTGTGTCTCTCGCTCTGTGTGTGTGTGTGTG